>NW_027328905.1:0-142297 GCF_048564905.1 Vicugna pacos | reverse complement strand
TAAAAGAAACACCAGGAAACTTAACAACTTAAAAAGATAACCACTACTTCTGTCAGGTTCTCTAGGTCAAAGCAAGTCATAGACAAGCCCAGATTCACAGAACTGAGAAGCAGATTCCATCTCTTGAATAGGAGGTGCTGTAAAATATGTTAGTCATTTGTTTTGTAATTTTTCTTAGATGTTCTGAATTTCATTAATTTTGCAGTTAAAACAATTAAATGAGGTGTTTTTCAAAGTAAGAAAATATCCTTAATTTTGGCAGAAGCTATGAAATTTATAATATGGATTTGCACAACGTTTATAAATGATTCTATTTGAAGAGCAGGCATAGACAATTGTATTTTATAAAGCACCAAGCCCAGGAATGAGGTACTGCTTCTAGGAAAATTGACTGCAAGCCTTTTTCCTACTTATTTCTTTTTTTTCCTTTGTTCTTTCCAGTCAAATTCTTGATACATGAATGTCTTCAGGTGGTAGAATAGAAGTAATTTTTTAAAATAACATTAAATAAATATTTTACTATATCCTCTTACACAGTTTCCTGTAATATTAATCTATAGGTTTATTCACTTTTAGGGGAAATCATGATTCCATTAATGTGCCCATGATCTTTTAAAGAGTGTTTTCAGTTCTTATTCAGATAACAGATGCTCCGAGGCTATGTAAACTACATAACTTTCTCTCTGCCATGCCAACAATTATAAGCACTTTGCTTATGGCTTATTTCTGTAGCTTTTAATATATAAAAATTCTAAATTATATGATTTTATATTTGGTGTCTGTGTATTTGCAAACATACTCTTCACATGGAGATTTTGCTTATAAGCTTAAAAATGACCGAAATATTCATATAAAATTATAGATTTAGGAGCCCTATAAAGTTTGCTATTCTATGATCATATATATATTACATATTTTTCTCTTAAAAAGTTAAGATATATTACAAATGTACTCTAAGACTGTAGATCTAAGAATAAAGGCTTATGCCACAAAGAAATAAAGCACAGTAGGAAAAAGGACATGAAGAAGGGATATAAGAAAGATTGAAGCCATTAAGTAAGTAAGGACAGTAGAAAAGAGGATGAGGAGGAGAATGATATAGAGTAGTTTAAAAAATAACAAAAAAAGTATATGTTTTCTTTCCTCTTTTTCATAGTTTTATGTGCTTTTATTGTTTTCAGAGTAAGACACACAGTAAAGGAAAACCCACATTCTATTGCTGAATACTCAAGCATGCTTTGAAAGTAGCCATGGTTTAAACTGTGTGGGACAGCAGAATAATTCGATGGACTTGAGCTCAGGTCTAGTCCTACCCCGACATTTGCCATCTGAAATGAGCTGGGGAAGCCTCCCTGAAACTCATTTTCTTCAACAGGAAATTGAACATGATAATAGTTCCCTGTTAGTGTCAATGTAAATTTTGAATTTCTTTTTTTAAATGCAATCTTTTCTTGAGGTGAGTAGGGGCCAAGGTAATTTGGTATGTTTTTTTGGTTTGTTTGTTTAATGGAGGTCCGGGATTGAACATAGGACCTCGTGCATGCTAGGCATGCACTCTATCACTGAACTCTACCCTACCCCTCAAATCTGAATTCTTGAAAAATTAAAATATGTACAGAACAGTGTAATAGTCCAATAAAGGGTAGATATTTTACAAATATACACCAACATATTTTTGAGGAACCACTTTTTATTCTGTTTCTGGTATACAAGAAATTTTTATATTTGAAGTAAATAAAATATATGCAGATACTTGAGAAGTCAACCTCCCAACCTTTACTCAAACTTTAAGCAAATATGTCTAGATTGTTTAAAACTTCAGGGATGTCAAAAAATTTCAGTTGCATCTTGTTTATATTTGTTTTTTGACAAAATCAAGAGTTTAAAAATGTTAGCGTACAGTTGATTCACCAATACTTAAATACTTAAAAAATGCTTTTTTCCTCTGGTTCATCTGGACTGGAACTCAAAGCTTTCACAATTCAGTTCTCACATTGATTCCTTTGGATACATTTCTCTGACTTCTTTAAGTACCTGGTGTCCTATCTCTGTGTCTAGACAACTTTTTCATAAGACACAAGATGTTGGAGTAGTGTGTGTGTGTGTGTGTGTGTGTGTATGTATGTGTGTGTAAAACCTTTTAGAAATTATCTAATAGATAATATCACTGCCTTAGAGAAAATGCTCCACTGAAGATCAATTGCAATTAGCAGAAAACCTAAGACTTTTTCATGGCCAAATTGAGCCCATATTATTCCTTCACATCCACCCCATAAAACTTGTCATTGTTTCCTTCAATCCCACTAACATTTTCTCCTCTTTTTCTCTCTTTCTCTCTCTCTCCCCCTCTTCCTTCCTTCCTTTCCTTCTTCAATTCTTTAGAAACCTCAAGCCACTATCCTCTTTGGAAATTAAGCCTGACACTCTCTTCTCCCAATATCCTGTTGTGGCTGAGTGTCCATTTGTCACACCCCAGCTTGAACTGTAACTCCCTAAGAGAAGCCATTCAGAATGCTAGCTCTAAAGTAGCCATGAAAACTTCCTCACTCTATACCTCTCCCCCTTATTTCTTCTTTACTTTTTTTTATTTTTTGCATTCTGAAATTACTTTACTTATTTTCTTTCATTTAGAGTGTCTCTCTCCCAGTTAGAATGTAAGTTCTTGGAATGCAAAAATTCCACAGCCCTTTAGTATAGAGAAAATGTGTGATGAATACATAGTATATATATTTGAATGACTAACCTTTTGAATCAATAGATGTATGAATATATAAATAAGGGCTGGAGAGGGGACAAGGAGACACACTCTGACTTACTCCATTCATAATTGTTTCCTAAAGAATGGGTGAGTGATATATCTCCTGGAACATGTCTAAGTCAGCGTTACACTCCTATGTGTGTGTGGGAAGGAAGTTTATTATGACATCACTGAGTGGCTCACTCGAATCTCCTTTTATCCTGAAAATGTTTAGATATATCTGCTGTGCTACACACAGAAAAAGTGATAGAGAAAACTGCCCACCACTTGGTTTACTCCCTTCCAAGTCCATTATATTTTTCAATTTAAATATGAGAGATAATCAATACACTGGTTGCACTCCAGATGTTTTTAAGAAAGTAAACTGTAAATGTGATATGACCTGAGATTGAAAAAAGAAAACTGTGTGCAGAGGGATCAGTGAATTTCAGTGCCGTCACTGAGCAGAAGTAGCAAGAAGGATTTTGAAAGCAGGGAATGCAGCTTTTTCCTAGGGACATTCTAAGCTTTGGGCAGTTTCTGCTTTTTTTCTCTTCCAAAAATATTAAATGATCTTACCAATGTTATTCATCTTTCTTACAGTAATTATATTTTACATATTTACCATGGCTGATTCTACTAGAACCTGAGCTAACCTACCACAAGGAAATCATTCTGAACAGAGACACAGTAAATTACCACAAGGTATGGGTTAAAGCAGTTTCTGAAAAAAGTATCTATTTTACTCAGGAAAGAACTTAAAGGGAAATTGGATTAATTCTATTAAGGAAGCAGAAAATGTTTATTTAGTTATCTGCTTAGACATCAGGCATATAATGTAATTATAGATAGATATGCATGTATATGTATATAAAGTCCTGCTCTTCTTTCTTCAAAAATCCTAGACTTTCTATGAAGTCTTTTCTATTAGCTTCATTACATTCACCCTTTTATTCATTTATCTATAAATAAAGTTGTATTATAAAATTACCAAATGCCAGGCACTAATCTATAGTAGTGAATTCACAGGTCCTTAGCCTCACAGAGTTTACACTGTATTGGAAATTATTAGCTGGCATTTAAGAGCACTCCTGATACTCCAGCAGTCTTAGTTCTTTGGTGGGCATTATGTTAATATTATTTCTCATTCAAAGGACAAGGAGATGAAGTCTCATACCATGCAAATCACTTCTTCAAGATCATCAAGCTAGTAAGCATTAAATATGAGATTTAACCCCATCCAGGTTGCCCATGCCCACGAGTCCAGCTGCCATGCTAACAGACTCACCTTTTTAACACATATTCTTCTAATACATATTATCTATGCTACTCACATGTTTCCTTGATTTTTTAAGTAAACTTAATATTTTAATGGTGAAAATAGAAAACAACACAGAAATTTGGAAAATGGAGAAAATATTCATATTGACACCATGTTATAACTATTATTCTCTAAATATTCTCATGTTTCTATCTGTTAACACTTGGAATCATAGTTCATGAGCAATTTCACCTCTTGTCTTTTCCTTTTTATTGTAATGTTTCTATTATGTTACATGCAATACACATACATTTTATTATAATGTTTCCACAATGCTACACAGAGTTCATAATCATTACTTTTAGAGGCCACTTAAATGTCTATTGAGTTGATATAGCATAATATAATTAATAATCTCATTGGTAGATATTTTACTTCACTGCAGGGAAGAACCACATAAAAAAGGTCTTTAGAATTTCAATTCAAGTTAAATTGAACATGTACAATTGTTTGACATCTTTATGGTAGCTAGCCTTCCAGGTACTGATATGTCTCCAAAAATGCACTTCAACAAACATTTCTTGTAGCCTAACATTCACCACTCCCTGTGATAGGTCTTAAAGATGTCTAATTGGTGGGAAACAGTCTCTAAACTTAAGAAGCTTCTAAATCAGTCACAGATGACAGAAATCCAAAACAGTATGAGCAAGAACATATCAAAATGCAGCAAGTCAAATAATGTGGTGTGATGAAAATGGATGTGATAGAAAGGGCTTTGGAAAAGGTGATATTTACACAGAAATCTGAAAGGGCGGTAGAAATTAGTGGTTTAGGATGAGCCTGCTTAGGCTGCTATAACAAGATACCACATGTTGGGTGGCTTAAACAACAGGCACACTTATTTCCATACCATTCTGGAGGCTGGCAGTCTGATATCTAGTTGCCAAAAGGTTGGTCTCTGGGAGACCTCTCTTTCTGCCTTGTAGATGATGATCTGCTCTCTGTGTCTTCATATGTCCCCTTTTTTGTATGTACATGGAGAGAGACCCGGTATCTTTTTCTCTTTTGATAAAGACAGAAGTCCTGTGGGATTAGGGTCCTACCCTAATGACTTAATTTAACTAATTACCTCATAAATGTCCTATGTATGGCCACAATTACATTGGGGGTTAGGACATCATATGACATCATATGAATTTTAGAAAGACACAATTCAGTCCACAACAAATTAGCAGAAGTGTGGAGATGAGAAATGAGTTAAATCCTGAGGAAGGGAAGGGATAGATAGATAGGTAGGTAAAGTTCATCAATAATACATTTAGAAAATTGTTTTAAAAATTTATGATGGGGAGAGAAGAAACTAGTAAAATAACTGCATACTATCTTAGAGGAGATTAAATTGAAATTTCCAGCAAAATTAACAATCACAGTTTGAACAAGTCGCTTAAAACAAGAAAGGAAATCAATTATTTAACAGCATTTTTAGTTTATAGATTTGCTTCTAGTTAGGGTCAGGAATGAATAATTAACTTAGTTGATTACAAAATCATTCTGAATAATCTGCTCATATTTTTAAAGATAATATGAAAACTATAATCTTAAAATGTGAGAGAAGAGAATATACAGAGAGACAAAAGAAGATTGTTAACAAGAAATATGTACCTCCAACAGAAGCCTCTAAAGAAATTAACTAAACCTTTGTCAGGGCAGGAGACTGGAATAAGATTATAGACTCAGATTCCTCTTTTGACCAATATTTGGACAAACTTGATCAGATTGATAAAGATGGAAAGATGACATCTGCCTTAAACTTATTATCTAATAATGATGTACAAATGTTTTCAAAGGCTGTCTGTATTTCAATATATGAAATCTCTTTCTGTATTATGGGAGTTAGAGTTCAAAAAATCTTCCTTTGTGGACTCACAATATATGTTAATATGACAGCTAAATTTTTTACATATTTTTAGAAAACGAAAGTGATTTATTAAATACAATTTTAAAAATTTGATTTATAAAAGAGCTGGAGGTGGCAACCCACAATAAATTAATCTATTGTGAACTATGAAAATATTAATCAGCTTGATGTAAACATCTGTGGTTCACAGAAATGGCCTGGAATTATTTATCAGTGTCATTTCTCCTTTCTGCCTCACCTAACTCCACATAATGACAGGGACTCGCATATCTTTGTCATTACATAGGGAATAGAATATGTGCCAAAACATACAGCTCAGGGTTTAAAAGTTAAATATCATGAATATTTATGAATACACTGTCTAGTATACAAAAATTCTAAAATACCTGAATGATTGAGATTTAGCATTCAACTTGACAGAGTGAGAAAATGTTAGCTTTAAATTTAAAATAAAATAACTACCATTTCTTAATCTGTTAGACTGTACTAACAGCTTTACTGCCCCTATTTAATTTAACTGTTCAAAACATTTTATTTAAAAAATACTGAAGAATGCATGGAAATGCAAATTGATCGTAAGTTACAAAGCCAGAATTTGAAATTGAGTATATCTGATTCAAGATGCCATGTTCATTTTTCTCATCTGCAAAATTGAAAAAAACATATACCATGTCCTCCTTAACTCACATTATATTGAGGTTCAAATGTAAGAGTGAAAATATTGTAAATTGTGACATCTAAATAGTTGTACAATTATTTATTTAGCTATGGGTGATGGTTGCTAGTACAAGCTAATAACAACTTAAAACTCATATATATGTGGATAGTTGAGTTAGAATGAAGTTCTTCAGTGGATTAACAGGAATTAGTGAAAATTAGTTTTGTGGTTGTTAAGTTCATCAAATCATTGAAGAAGAAGTGTTTGAAAAGTCCTTTAAATCACATAAAGAAGGTAGATGTTTGATCCAATTCCAAATCAATATCCCTTCCTCCTTTAAAAATATATGTCTAATTCCCAGCTCACTTTACCAATATTTTCCCAAATCTTTCAAACCTCTATGGCATTCTTCTCTGGTGTTTCTATATGAAAAGCTTCCTGGATGTCTGTTTTATATTGTTCTAGTACTTATCCAAATATTCATTTTTAATTAACATTTCCTATCTCTGTTTCCTAAGGCTGTTATGTAACTGTGTCTATGATACCAGAGAGATCACGGACTTTGCTTCTGTAAGTCACAAAACCCTTCAACTAATTATCCTGCAATTAGCAATGCACAATGAAGTAAGTTCTTAATATTTGCTTGTGGTTGACAAGTATCATGACAATGCAATTTTCTGAAAAGTTTACCAGCTCACTGGGAGTGTTTAACAACCTGGGGCCTGACATAATGGACCATATTGCATTCATATCTAACATCATGAGGCCCACTATAATATAAATGATGAAACTAAGCAAATAGATAACTGATAGAGACTTTATGCATGGATTAATGTCTTTCAAAAATGTTTATTAGTGTATTTGTACCTCCAGTATGTCTGAAAAATGTAGGTAATAATCTACCTTCTGGAACAGCACTGAATATATATATATGTATATGTGTGTATATAAATATATATATGTATATGTGTATATATGTATGTGTATATATGAATACATTTACTTAGTTTCACATCCACACATCCACAAGCAAACATACAAAATATCCATTATATATATTTGTAAACTTATATAGAGGACTTCCTTTTTTATGTGTGAACTATTCACGTGGTATCTTATTTTTAAAACACAATATGCATATAAGAAAGACTGCATTACACATATCCATATGTAGGAGCCTAAGCGATTGTTGATCTTTTTTTTAAATAGGACTATTATTCCATGATCTCTTATTTCTAAATCCAGAACTCTCTTCCCTACTGTCCTATGAAGGGGAAAGTGGAGTGTGTGTTGGAGAGCAGTAGATGAGAGGCCTTAGTAAATCAAAGAATGAAAACTCATCATTTTGTCCTTAGATATGTGACATAAAATTTAACCACATTCATCATAGGAAAAACATTCAGGAAAAATTTTAAGTCCCCTAGTTCCATTTGTTAAAGGTGATATAAGTTGATCTTTTTTATTGCTTTATGTTTTTTTTTTTTGAAAAATGAATTTTCCTCATGGAAGAACTTTGCCCTGCCTTGGAAAACAGCTTGCCATCAAACATGTTCACCAGATATTTACAAGCTTGATGCATTAAAGGGAAGGATGTTTGCATACAAATCTTTTCAAATTTTCTTGGATGTAATGCCAGAAGGGTTTGATTTGTATGAGATTCTACTTGATGGAAAGCAGGGCAGAGCTATCACATGGTTCCCAGTAGGCTTACACCCAACAGCATGAAAACTTGGAAGTCTGCCTGTATTAGCTTATGTGATGACTGTAGAGCTCAATCGCATTTAAGATTTAATATCATTGGCAAGATGCCTCCAGCAGCCACCGAATAATATGGAGTAAAAATGTCTTAATCTCCAAAAGATTGCTGCCTTGTGAAGTAAATTACTCTAGTTACATTAACAAGTTACCTAGGTACAAGGTGAGAATATAAAATCTTAGAACTTAACTCTGGTTCATATATATTCAAAAGGTAGCAGGATAAAAGCAATGGATAGACTAAGAAGAAGCAGGGAGAAATTTGTGATGTTTGGACACCAAAGAAGACTGAAATTTATGAGAAAGAAGTATCAACCTAGTGTAAAAAGTCGGGTCTCCTTTGGCTCTAATAGTAAGTTTGTCATTTATAAGTAGTGTGATCTTGCACAAGTAACTTAAATTCTTTACTTCTGTTTTCTTGATTGTAAAATTAGATTAATAATGAAATCTAGCTCATGGAATTATCAGGGAGGCTTAAAAGGACAAAATACATTAAATTATTAGAACATCTAGACTTTTATACTATAGTTTGATGTTATTATCATTATCAAAGTCACTAAAATTAGGAATTAAAAGTGATCATTTTCTTTACTTTTCTATGTGTAACTTCTATTGTTACCACAATTTCTTTATTTCTTAATGCCTACATTCAGTTCAAGCTCTAAAGAGAAAAGACTAAAATTTTTCTATTATTTTAAATGGTTAATAACATATTCTTTATAATGGAACAAAGTCTCTTATTCTTTACCCTAAAATGACCCACTAAAATTTAAACTGTGAGTTACAGAGAATTTGGTAAATCTAAAAACTCACCGTGCTTTTTATTTTAACAACATTAAATTAAGATGAATGCAAAGATTCTTTAATCCGGAAATAAAGATGAGAGCTGCATCAGTACATATTTGGAGATTGAAGCCAAAAAATTAGTAATTTTGGACATTAGGAAATTTAAATCCTAGGACATTATTTAAGAACGTACAACTGCTAGACTGACACTAAAACACAAACACTGGTGTGGAGGCTACCAATTGTAAAGCTAGTATTCATAAACACTAAGAACTTCTCTCACAATACTTTGATATTTTTTTCCCTAAAGTGTGACCAAGGATAGAGTATTTATCGAGACTTAATTGTGATAAATATCAGGATTATGTGTTTTTCTGAAATCCATCAATGAAACATAATGAAATAATCTATAACCACTGATTTAATATTTCCCCTGTTATTTGATTGTGAATATGGGGGGTGGAGAATAAAATTTAATAAAATTTCAATCACATAGGTGCAATAGCATTCAATCTCAATATCCCAAACGAGTTGTTCAAAACAGATTGTCATATATCAAATCACTGATATGCTCATCCAGGACAATGACCTTAGCATTTGTCATCTTGTCACTCGTAAAAACCCTCAAGACCTTGAGGCAGAAATGTCCATTTTCCTGCCCACAAAGGCTTGTCTCAGATAGGTTGATTTAAATTCTCATGTATTTAGAATCAATTGGAGACTTTTCAATATAACTAAAATTATATAGCAGTTTTGAAAAGAATTTTGCTATCAGAGGAAACACAGCAGTAATGAGACAGAGAAAAAAATAATAAAAAACCCCTTGCATTTACTTGGCATTAGTTTTGGCTATTTAGATTCTTCTTTCAAAGGATGTCCGCGATAATTATTTTTCTTTGTTTTCCTTCGGATTGGCTCTTCATTTGACAATGACTGTGTAAGCTCTATGTTTTGAATATGTGCATGATTGACAACAGCAAAAGGGGAAGAAATGGTCACTTAACTTGAAACTCCACAGGAAAACAGGACACTCATATAAAGATGATTTTAAGAGCTGAATATATGTTATTCTGTTTGAAAATCATTGTACTGAGAGAATTTTAATAACATTTTAATTAATGTGTGACGAGAAGAAAGTCTGCATTTATGGTACTTGTACAATATTAGCTTTGATTTTACGTCTTTTAAAAATATATTTTCTACAGTAACATATTTGGTTCATTGACAGTCATTTATATTACTCATTAGATGATAATATATGAATGAAATTGCAGTTAAATGCATAAAACATTGCTACATGAGGCAAAAATTCTAAAACAAATGTATTAAAGCTGTCTCCCATTCTGTCTGACACTCCAGTTGATCTCTGATATTTAGGTTACCATGACAACATGAAATTTGTGTACTACTTAGCATTTAAGAATTTATTTTTAATTTTTATCCTTATTTGATTTTTTAATATATTTAACGATAATTTCTCATAAATTTCTGTTTTATATCAAAATAATAAAACATTTGAGCACCTTAAAATGTTCTAATAAGTTATTATAAATATTATTTTAATAAATTATATAGTTACTGTTTATGAGTTACAACAAATTATATAATTAATAAAAATATATAGGCATTTAGTTTTCTGACAAATTATTAAAATACTATAATAAAAGACACAAAAAATTATGGCAAATGTTTTTCCCTTCTTTATTCCTAATAATAAAATTAATCCTAAGAATTTACAGCAGCCCTGATATTTAATAATTTAGTCCATACACACACATGCAGACACACATACACTCACACACTAACACACAAAATTCATATACTGGCCAATGTTAAGGGCTCCTTTTTAAGAAGACAGTGTCATATCTAACACTTGTTTGGTTGTTTTGGTGGTTGAAACTCTCCCAGTAGGGACTTTGCTTTATTTGTAACCCTCTTCCCAAAATTTAATCACAAGGAAATGATTGATTCAACTGTGGCTAAAGAGTTTATGAGTGATTTGTTCACAACTTATTTCTATTTTTCATTTTGTGAAGATCAATGGAAGTCAGCAGTTGTGATACTTAAAAATCTAAAAAGCATTAAGTGCACCACCACATAGTAGGTCCAGAAATGTTCCCATGTGTGTTTATCAACTTTACTTATACAAAATCCTACAGCAAAACTCCAAAAAAGGGCTCCATGTTTTCACCTCCTGCTCCTGGGAAGGCGGTGGGGATACTCAGCCTGAGGGGCAAATCATATTAAAATAAAAGTTAAAGAAATGAAGAACAATCTTATACAAGGCCCAAAATAATATAGACCTTGTTTAGAACTATTACCTATTAAAGGACATGTGAAAAGGAAGAACAACTACAAATAAACAAACACACTTTGACCCAACAGTCTGTCTTTCCTTCCCACTTATCTGTTAAAAAACACAAATAAACTTAATAAGGATATCAGTGTTTTCAGATGGCACCTTAAACTCAGGGAATGACCAATATTCAGCCCAATTGGCTTAGTTTGCTGGAGATTGTCTTCAAAGAGAACATAAGAGAAAATACTTGGTGTTTCAGGGAACATTATTTCTTCCTGATGAAAAGGGAGAGTAGTAAGAAAGATCTCCTCTACACACCCCTTCCTTGCTGCTTTCAGATGTTGTTAACTGAGGATGTGATACTGAAACCCCAGCACCATCTGATGAATGGAGGAGTAGCCAGAATACTCAGCAGAATGCTTGAAAAGGATTCCATCATTCCATCACTGGAGCACGCTCTGTGAGATTCTCTTTTTCTAAAATCTCTATTAAAGGAAAGCATACAAGTGCCTACAGTAGAAGCCAAAATTATTCAGATTTTCTACAACTTGAAGACAACACATCCTCACTGATTCAGATGCCCATTTGGAAATCAGATTCAGGATTACACATATTTGTTGATTTTCTCCATTCTCTTATTCCACTAGAAAGCAGTTTTGGTTAATTTGTGAAACAAGAAAGAATTTGAAGCCATAGGAAATATATAAATTATGATGGCTATAGAATCTGCTTGCCCTCATTTTGTCCATTTGTAATTTTATCTGGTACCCTTCTTTTCTCTATTTTACTTACTTTTACTGCTTCATTTTCATGTGCTTTATGCAATCAATTAACAATTCATATTACCATATTTGGTTGGGCAAGATAAGAAATGATTACCCATGCTAATCCAAATAGCATAACATTCAACTATCAGTGAGTACACATATATAGCATAAAATTTTGTGCCTTATGTTTATTTTTGCAATTACGCTTTGTTTACCATGATATTAAAATTACTTTGATGCCTTCTAATAGTGCCAATTGAGGACAGAAAGAGGACAAAGATAGAACACATTCAGGAAAAAGTCAGAGCATACCACAAAAATGCAATAAATTAGAAAGCTAGAAGGTGAATAGTAACTACTTAATCCAGTTCCATTCATGAGAAAACTAAGATGAGAGACACAAAGCAGTATCAATCCCTTGTGGTGGTATAGTCAAGAAATGAATCCAGGTTCCTATTTACTGACATGGTCCTCTCTTAATTGCATTACATGGCATGCTTTCAAATGGAGCATCTTGGGTGTCACATAATTTTCCCTGTTGATAAGCCAAGGCAAGTTAGCCTTACCTATGTAAAGTATTAAATGAAGGATGGATGCAGAAATGAGCTAACAAAACAGTGAAACTAAAAGAACAATTTAATTTAATTCAAAACAGTACAGATAGATTTTCTTTTTAATCCTCTCTTCTCCCAATTCCCTGTTTGAATACTTCTGGGCATTATCTTATTTAATTATTATTATTTGTTGATGTCTTCTTGCATCTGTATGTATATTTTTTAACTCTGGCCTTTCTATTCATGTATAGGCCAGGCATTTTTTCTAGGATCTAGGAAGATTGTGTAAATAAACTGACAAATTGCCCCTTCTCATGTATCTTTCACTCTAATGTGAGAAATAAATAATAACAAATAAATATATAACTTAACATTGGGTATTTTCCATGTGCCAGGCCCTGTTTTAAGCCCCTTAGATAAAGTAACATTATCACTATCAAGGTACTATTATTAGCCTCATTTTTAGGGTTATGGAAACCAGAGCACAGAGTGGTAAGGTAAAATTGCTCAAGGTCACATAACTACTAAAAAGTAAAACCCAGAAAATATGGCTCCAAAAAATCTGTACTCTTAACCACTATGCTGTGACAGTTCTCCATGTAAGAAGAGTTCTGAAAACAAATTAGAGTTTAACTTGTTAAGAGAAAATAGAATGAATGTTTGAAAGGTGAGAGAGTTTTTATTTAATGAAATAGAGGCATGCACCCCAATGTTCATAGGAGCAATATATACAACAGACAAGACAAGGAAGCAACCTAAATGTCCATTGATAGATGACTGGATAAAGAAGTTGTGGTATATTTATACAATTGAATGCCACTCACTGATTAAAAAAAAAAGAATAAAACAATACCATTTTCAGCAACATGGGTGGATCTGGAGATTGTCATTCTAAGTGAAGTAAGCCAGAAAGAGAAAGAAAAATACCATATGATATTACTCATATGAGGAATCTAAAAAAAAAAAAAAGAGAAAAGAAAAGAAAAAGGAAAAAGAGGGCACTAATGGACTCATCTACAAAACAGACACAGATTTTCAGACATAGTAAACAATCTTATGATTACTGGGGGAAATGGTTTAGGAAGGGATAAATTTGGAAGTTTGAGATTTGCATATGGCAACAATTACATATAGAAATAGATTAAAAACAGATTTCTTTTATATAGCACAAGGAACTATATTCAATATTTTGGAATAACCTTTAATGGAAAAGAATATGAAAATGAATATAGGTATGTATATATGTATGACTGGGACATGATGCTGTACACCAGAAACTGATACATTGTAACTGACTATACTTCAATTAAAAAAATGAAATAAAATAAAAAAATAGGAGAGCCTCAATGAGAAGATAAGGGAGTTAGCCAAGTAACTAGATGAGAAATAACTTCAAAGCGGTCTGCAAAGGTAAAGCCTTACTGTGGGATGTGCTTCCTGTGGTCAGGGCATAATCAGGAAAACACCTTGGATGATCTGCAGATGGCGGATGAGTCAACAGAGCGAAAATTGACCAGATCATGTCAGACTTTTGATTGCAGTATGTTTTTTATGAGTAATGAAAATATTTTGAGGAACTCTGAGCAACTAAGTAGCACATTCAGATGAAAAGGATTAGTTAGCCTGGGAAATAGCATATAGGCACTAAAAGTGAAAGAAGAAGAATCAATAAATATTTGAGCTTTAACAGCAGAGGTGGTGAATGGTGGTCAGTTTTTTTTTTTTACATTTATATTACAATTTCCTGGACACTGAATATGAGGGGTGGAAATAGCCTAGAGTTGTCTGACTTCAAGTTTTTTGACCTTAGCCCACTGGTAAATGACAGTGCCAGGTACTGTAGTCGGGAAGCCTAGGAGAGAAGCAGATTTGAGGGTAGGGTAAACATGCAATTTGTGAATCTGTAACTTTGAGACACCTGTTTTTCCTACATTGTTTTGTGTGGTAGCCTCTGGTACTTAGCAGAGACAAAATTTTACATTTTATTTAATCTACTGAAGTTAAACTTAAATTTAAAGCTGCTACTCAACTCACTGAAAAATTTTCCTTGTATTTGGATCAACTTAGGTTGTGACTCTACTTTCTGAACTGCAAATTTTATAAAATCCAAATACAGATCAAGTAATTGATGAAAATCTAGTATCTGAATTGGATATCTTTTAAGTGTAAAATACATGCTAGTTTTCAAAAATTTGAGTTGAGTACCCCATAAAATATATTGTCTTCCATTCATTGGAGATATTGAGATTGGAGATACACATTTTGAAAGCATCAGTAAAAACAAGATGTTGAAGCTTTGGAACTTAATCATTTGATTCAAGAATGTGGTTAGCAAGGAGTAACATCTTCCCATGGTTTGACAATGTGATCATGATGAGCACCTGGCTTCTTCAGAGGAGGTCTGGTTTGCTTATCTGTGTTCAGGAGTTGGAGGATGGGTGGGGAAGGAAGGGAGAGGAAGGAGAGCTTTTATCCTCTTTGTTTTCATACAATCTTAGAAATATAGCTAGATGCTTAGATTTAGTCCTTTTCACCCACCGTTCTTCAGTACATCTAGACCAATTTTGGCAAGATAAAACTAACCCTCAAATCATTTAGCTAATTTTGAAAAATTTTCCCAGAAAAGTAGTGATTAATTAAGATTAGGATTTAAATACATTTCAATGTATAATTCAGCAATGATTCCATTATCCTCAGGGTGATCAGATGCCCAGGTTTTCACAAGCCTGCTCTAGTTAGAAGCTTCTTGTTTGATTTAATTATCAATAGTGTTCCTTTTCACCCTAAACTGTTTCCTGATTCAGATGATATATTATATATTCACCCAAATTATTCTACTGTTTTTCTTTAGTCTGATGAATCAAGGTTTTTTTGTTAGTTTATTTCATCTGGTTTTCTGTTTTTGCCTTTATTTTGTTTTTTGGTTTTGTGCTTTACTTTGTTTAATTTCACATTTTTATTTTATATTACCTAATACCTTTCTTATTGTTTTCTGTTCATCTCCACCACATTACTTTATATCAGGTCAGCATCAATTCTTACTTGGATTATGCAATCAGACTCTTAAATAGTGTTCCTGCCTCCTCATCTCATTACTCTAATCCTATCAACACTGCAGGACTGATTTTTCTAAACTACTATAAAGGAAGTAAATGTGAACGATTCAGAATTGCAGAAAATGAGGAGATTAACAAAAGAAAGACAGAACTGGAGGTGAGACCAGCCTCACAATGTGCTGACATTTAAATCTGACCTTGATAAAGAGACAGACATTTCCCCATGGGGGTGAAAAGTGAAAAGAAAAGACAGAGACTCTGATAAGGAAGAAAAGAAGGTAAAAGCAGGAGAAGGTTGTAGACCTTCCTGACATAGGACTGTTCAGTTTATGCTTTCCTGCTACAAAGCTCTTAAACATTTTTTTAATCTATACTCAGAAAACATTTTTTGCAGAATAATGTTTATTTTTTACATAAATGCATACTAAATGCACTATAAAATGTGACAAATCAACAATGTGATTCCAAACAAAGACACACTCAAAAATGAAAAGAGGTTTCTAGTGACAAATTGTCTAGCTTGTACAATGTCACTTGGGGCATCTTTGAGTCACTTGCCGTGTTTTGATGGACCCCAAGCAATTTACATTCCCCTACCTATGCCAATCAACACAAGTAAAAATGTAGCATTTTCTGCAACTCCTCTATCTGTTCTGCATGTGCAATATTTCCAAGTATTTTAAAATCCTCTCTAATATAGCCTTTATCTTTTCCTAAGCATGATTTCTGTGTTGTAACAGTATTTAAGGGCTGCTTGTTTGTTTGCCAGAATAACTGGCACACTAAAAGACTGGAAACATAAACAAAGAATAATGTAACTTTCTAAGAATGATCCCTTTGCTGCTTTTATCTACCAACCACAAGTCACTTATTCATTTTTTAGTGAGGCCAGCACACATTCAGTAGAATACATTTTATGGAAATAATTTTCTAATTAATAATTTGGTGTTTTAAATAATTATATTTATGACCAGAGATTCTTAGCATGTTAAAATGCTAAACGTAGCCACTTCTTCCAAAAATACACACCAGGTTCATGCCATCATTGAGGTCACTTTCACTAGGGCATGGGTGTAATGAGGTAGGCAGAGTAATTGGGAATTGGGAAATCAGAACAAGAATCTTAATTCTGCTAAGAAGATCCCCAGAATAGGGACTTTCTTTTATTTACTGCTGTGTTCTAGCATCTAGACCAAAGCCTGACTTTTATTAGCACTAAATAAGCACTGATGAATGAACTCAAGGATACCAAGCACAGCAGTTCTTCAGTTTTCTCATCTGATGTTAATGGGTCATATCAAAGAATTCTGATGTTTCTGTTGCATCCTATATTCTATAGTTTAGCTAACAAAACAATGTTAAATGTTATTTTTGTTGCCTATCATTTTCCCTATATCATTCTTTCTTCCTTCCTTTCCTTTCCTTCCTTTTCTTCTCTTTGCTTATTTCTCTTTTGTCCTCTCCATCTTTGTCTGTTTTCTTTTTTCTCTTTTTTCTTTCTTATTAACACCTTAAATATAGTAGCACTGAATCTTTTCAAGTTTAAATAGCATGAGTGATCTTTGCTTAGAAGTAGATGACAAGGAGTGGTCCAGAAAAAAGGAAACAAGGAGCCCTTCTATGCCTTTCAGAGAATGCACAGAACATAGGAAACACTTCTTTTCACATAGAAAAGGAAAAGCTGTCAGCCCTGAGACACAGGGAGGTGCTGAGATACAGGTAGAAATGATTGATTATTAACTCAATTTTTGGCCTATCTCTCCTCCCTGGAGAACAGGGGATGAGGCTGAAAGTTCCAAACTTCTGGTAATGGCTTGGTCTTTCTGGTGACCAGCTCTGATGCTGAAGCTATCCAAAAGCCACCAAGAGTTTACTCATTAGAACAAAAGATATTCTCATCATCCAGGAAGTTACAAGAGATTTAGAAGCTCTGTGTCAGAAATTGGCAGCAAAGACCAAATATATATCCTATGTTTCATATATATTCATACACTCAAGATAAGAAAATGTATTTAATAATTAAAATAATATGCCTTCAATGAGCATTTTATCTGTATTGTAATGTCAATAACCATAATCACTCATTTGGAAAGTACTATTTTAATCCTTAGTTTTACAGATAAGGAAATTAACACATAAAGGCCTTAAGTTACTTGATTATATCCAGAATATGCCTGAGCCAGAATTCCAGTCCACGCAGTTTACTCTAGAGTTTACTATTTTAAACATTTGTACATTTATGTAGTGATAGCTGCAATTGTTTGGATAAAATAATTATGAAATATTTTAAATAAGATTCTTTAGATAAGTGGCTTTTCATGGTTCTACTGCACATCATCATACAGTGATGTCTGAGTTTACCATATTGAATGGAAAATAATAATATTGTTTTTTAAAATCATAAGTAGAAGGTTTGCCGGAAGTGTTAATAATTTCCTGGAAGTGCTATAACACTTGAGTAAAGAAGTTGTTTTGATCTATGTGCTATATTTATTACTTTACAAGAAAGAACAATTCTGAGAATATCAGATAGTGACAATTTAATTTGAATATATCACAAAAACATACATGAGTTTGTAGATTGAATCAAATCTATGTCTGGGGACTCATTAAAATAATTTGTTATCTTTTCCTCCTAATGAATTATATGAATAGCAATAATTACATACCCTATAGAACTACCATCAATGACAGTTCATTTTTTTCTATAAAGTAATTTAAGATAAAACAGTTGATCAAAATATTCATATTGATGAAAAATATTTTTAATGTATTAATGTCCATATGCATAAAATAAAACCTTCACGTAGTATCATGTAAAGAGTAAAACATATTGAAATCAGATGGGTTTTCCTACCCACAGGCTTAGTCTTCTACATTTCTAATGAAATCATCAAGACATAGAAAATAAGAAAAATTTTGTATCAGCAAAATAGATTAAAATTTTCTTACAGATTTGACATTTAAAAAATTACTCCCAGACAAAAACAAGTAAAGCCAGCTTCAAAAATTTGCCAACCAAAAAATTTGTAAAGCAGAATTGAACACATAGGAATCAAAGAATGACCAAATTCATGACCTCCAATATCACACTAGATGAGAAAGATTATTATTCTTATTCAGATTTATTAAGAAAATTCTCAATTCTGTAGGAATCCCTGCTGGGTGCAGAAAAAAAATTCACCCATTCAGGACACAAATCTCATTGAAATTCTTAGTCTAGCCGGTCTTCCATGTGCTTATTTGGCTGTGCAAGGCACTATGGGACTATTTTCATGAGTTTTTGATAATGCAGGCCACTGGGCTATTAATCCCAGCTTGTGGACTTTGTTGTAGATAAATTCAATGACTTTGTCTTCAGAAAAAGACATTTTTACTGCAGGATGAATTTACCCACCTAGGCTACATCAGTATGCAGCAACTTCCTTCCTGTTCATCAGCCATTAGCCTCATCTGAGGGCTGGACAAATCAAACACCCTCAGGATGGCAAAGAAGAAAGATGAGAAGAACTGGGTCTTTGTTGATGTCACTGCATGTCAACAAATAACGTTTCAAGATATCCTGTCTCTAAATGTCTTGTATACAAATAATATACATACAGTTAAATGCAAATTGTGTTGGAGTCTTCTGTTATTTGAAATCTAACAATATGTACTGGCCTGTTGTGCTTGATTCTCTAGAAAATTTCCTGATGGACTTTATTGCCTTACAGTATTGTTTCTGGGATGTAGAAGGTTTGTATCTAACTCTTGAATTTTATAATCTATGTCCTAAAGCTTAAAATCTGTACCTTAATATATTCTAACTTTTATTTTTAAACAGCAAAATTTGCAGTACTGAGATATGCTCCTCTAATTTTTGTACCTTCTTTATTTATTAAATACTTTGTGAAAGGAGCAAAACAAGCTGATTTAGTGATTTTCATGTTACATGTTGCAACATCAAGTAAAATATTCACTTGCAGCTTAGACTAATCATGAAAAAAATCCAAGTTTCCTGGATAAATTATAATCCTTGCCATTCAGTGGTCAGAGATAAATTTATTATGGTTATTTATGTTGTTATATTTTATTTTATCTAAACAATCTTCCAATCCCCCAAATGTGAGGTTTTTTGCTTGTGTTTTTTCTGCAATCTGACACCTATAGGTGAGAGAGAAAAGCCCTACACTCATTTCTTTCTTTATACACATTCTCTGAAAGCATCCTCAAATATATTGCATGCCTCTAAAGAAAAGCATAGTACATCCTCTGAAATTTTCCTGGTTCCCTTACCAGGCACATGTCCAGCATCATGTTGATAGGCCATTTCTGAGTGTCAGCATCAGTGATTTTATGCTTGCACTGTAGGGAAAACTGAATATGTAGTTAGGTGATGCAACCAACCTATATCCTTTAGCTTGACCATGATAATTTCAGTTAAACTTCATCAAACTGTATGCACTTGGTTTTGTTTGTCTAAAGCTAAAGAATAACAAAGAAATACAACATTGAATATCTTTGTAGCACAGATGTTTTATCAGGAAAATATATGTGCTTCTTCCTCTTTTTTTTTTTTGCCTGTTACAGCAGAGCCTCTAAATACTCCACAAACAATATTTAAAAAATGAAACCAATGGATTTGTCAATATCTGAAATGTTGTCATAAGGAGAAGCCAAGAACTTAGATATATTGGGAAAGTCTTTAAAAACATGAGGAAAACAGATTAAATGGAGATACACATCTTGAATAATCCTTTATAATAAAAAAAAAGAAGAAAAAGGCTCTAGAGGGAATGTATAGAACTATTGTGTATTCATTTTAAAGGTTCTATTTGTTGGTACTTTACTTAAGACTCACTCCCTAGAATTCTAACTAGAGCACTCAGCTTTTCTTTTGTGAAATGGCATTCCCATTCCACTCTCTCCTTGAGTTTGATGGGAATGATTAATCTTAAACTCCGTGAAGGACTCCCATTCTCCTAGCCACAGAATTCAGTTCTGAGATGACCACAAAATCTAATCCAGGTCACGCGACATTGAGAACACTTAGCTAAGGCAGCAAGGAAAGAAGCATTGTCTAACTCCTTGAGAACAATAGAATATTGGACTGGTTGGAGTAGCATAGGGATTTTAGGAACTCCTATGTATATTTTACTCATCAGATAAGCTGTCTTAATGGTGAAAGTGACTCACAGAGGAGAAAAATGCCCAAAACATCACAGAATGCACAGAAATAAAGCAAAATTTCTGAGGATGTGTGAATGTGGAAATTAGCATTCAAAATAATCCAGGTCTCTTTAAGGTTTTCTGCTGTGATCTAATCAGTTACAGTTTTATTTAAATGAGTATATATACATTTATTTACAAATATTTCATATATTAAATATATTATGTATATAGTCATATTTAACTATAAGACTCTTAAATTTTTCAAAGACCAAGTTCAAAATTGAGACTATCAGTAAGCTTTAGAAGTAAGTGAAACAATACTGAATGCAGATTTCTAATCACTTAATAATGATGAAATAACATTGCAATATCATTTATTCTAAATACTGTACATAGTATAGTATATATATATTTTTATTTATTTTAAAATTTTGTTTATATATATATATAAACAATCAAAAATTTCAAGAAGGCAATTTTGCTGAGCTTTTAATATGTCTCAAACATTGTTCTAAATATTTTCCCATATTAAATCATGTAATCTTTAAAACAGCACAATGAATTAGGTTTCTTTATTATCTTGATATTATAGGAAAACATACCCAATATATTGGGCATCAGCATCCAGGAAATTAACATTTATTTGTTATATAAATAATAGTTTGATTGTGAAAAGGGATTGTAGGAGGTAAAGTATAAAACCAGTGTATCACAGGTTAAGATTTAAGTTTTACCCATTAGGTTAGAATAGCTATATTTTTGTTTTTCCTCTCACTATTGCAGACTTGTAGTACAAGAATTAAGTACATATTTCCCAATTCTACTTTCTACATGCTTTCAATATCCCCAGTTCCCCCAACAGAGATATTCTAATGCTTTGGGCATGAATAATTGAATATATGTGTCTACACACATATGTTGAATATTATGTATCCTTTTAAGTATAATGTATTTTTTTCGCATATCTTCATTGTTTACATGCATAAATGGGATTGAGAAATGATAATACAATGACATTTTATTTTTCTTCTTGTTTTTACCCAACTTCATGTTTTAAGATTCATCAAAATGCTCTGAGGGCCTCTAGTTAATACATATCTGTTTTGCTACCTATTATGGCATCGTATGTATTACACATATCCTATATTTGCATTGTTATTTTTAGTAATCACTAACAAGGATGGTTCCAATTATTTGCTTCCACATAGAATGCTGTAATAAATATCTTGAAAATATACACTAAAGGACATATCATGTACAGAATATGTACAGAGGTCTCTCTTTGCTTTGCTTATTAGTGAGATTTGTTCTCTTTGCATTTGGTCTCTATTGTTTTTTATTATGTTTATATAAACTTGTATAGTGTAGATGTGAAGTATTTTTCAGATACTAATTTTGCAAATACCTTCATTTCTCTATCATCTCAGCTTATTTTCCAATTGTGCCTTTGATTGAACAACAATATTAAATTTGCCAATACTGAACCAGAGTTTTTAAATTTTGGCCTTGTATATGTGCTTTCAAATGCTTTATTAAAATCCCTTACTGAACACAATGTTGCATATAGTTTCCTTGGTTTTATTCTATTACTTTTATGATTTTACTATTCCCATATAGGTCTTTGTGTATCTTGATATGTAGAAATCAAAAGTTATAATCTTCTCTGTGATTCAGTTTTTCCAACACCTTCCCTTAAACAAGCAGCACTTTGCCCAATTTTTGTGATACTTTTATCACAGAATAGATTCATTCAAATGTGTTTTATTTCTATTTTAAAATTTTCCATTTTATTTCAAGAAGCTGATTTGTTGACTGTGATGTTTATACTACGTTGTTTTATTTCTTTAAAATATGAAAATATGACATCTTCTCAGGTAGGAAAAGCCTTCCAGGTTCTTTTTTTTTTTAATGATTGAACTAGTATTAAATAGATGCCCTTGTGTATGTATGTTGAGTATTTACTAAAAATAATTTGTCAGGAATTATAATTTAAACTTCACTGAAGTTATGATGAAATGGGTGACCTGGTCTTATTGTCAATCTTAAGAAAATATGGAATGAGCAAATGCAAACTGCAATATATAAAATAGATGAGCAATAAGGATTTACTGTATAACATGGGGAATTATACCTAATATCTTGTAATAACATATACTGAAATAAAATCAGCAAATATACTGAATCACTATGCTGCATACCTGAAAGTAATACCAAGAAAACCCATATAAAATTTTCTCCACATTTAACTTTTACAGAAAGTTATATATGATTTACAATCTTAAAATAGCTACCCTCTGTTCACTGCATTAATAGGATAATATTCTTTAAGTACTTTTCTGTATCTATTTAAATATAAACAAATATGAAGCACTTCCTGAAGTTGGTGTCCCAATAGGGTAGAATAGATTTGGACTACCCCATAGAGCCTCATTCCTACAGATATTTTATTATTATTTGGCATGGCAGCCCCCTGTGAGCCCAAATTCAACAGCTGCTTTTTATTTGATATGAGTCAGAATGTAGAGTGGAAATTTTTACCCCAGGACACATGTTAAAAATCATCAGCCATAATTGTTTAGTACCAAAACTGCTTGAGCCAATAACAACAACTGGGGCAAATGGGAAGAAGACCAAAAGACTTAAAAGGAAAAATTGTAAAATAGGACATCCATGGGGGTTTTAAATAGCTCTGATATATTCCTGAGAATGTGGAAGGTCATGTATTGGGCAGTTTTTAAGCCCAGGAGGAACTGAGAAGGTCTTAATATCTCACTGCTGGCTGATATTGAAACTCCAAAGTGAGAGATGAAGCATAGCTGTAAACTGAAGGAGCATTAAAGATGTGTCTAACATGCACATAAAACCCCTCAGCAATATCCAGGAGACTTATTGGAATATCACATTTAAGTAAAATGTGTGAAGTTATTAAGTGACCGCTAAGCTAACAAAAGAGATAGTTCTGCTGACAAGTGATATAGAACACAGACTTTATAGATTTGTTCAGGAAATGTACCAAAAAAAAGCAGTAAGAACAAAAATCTTTTTTCCACAATTGCCACATTATATTACTTTAAATGTTCAGTTTTTTTTTAAAAAAAGAACAAGTTTATGAGACATGCAAAGAATCACAAAACTGTGTTACACAATAGGGAAAAAAAGAGTAAAGAAACTGTCCCTGAGAAAACTTAGATGTGGGATACACTTTACAAAGACTTTATATCAACTTCTACAAATATCTCCCAAGAACTAATGTAAATCATGTTTCATGAACTAAAGGAAAACATGAGTTATGCCTTGCCAAATATAAAAATGTTTCCATATACTTATAGATGACATGTGAGTGGATACAGAAATTACAAAGGATTTCACACACACTGAAACACAATTAGAAGTAACAAATGAGTTTAGCAAGATTGTTGGATATCAAATCAGTATAAAATATTATTTGAAATTCTATACAATAGCAGTGGACAAATTCCATACATTTATGATCTTGCATATAAAAGAATAAAATGTTTAAAATCTATTTATCAAAAGAACTACAAGACTCGTACTCTGAAAACTGTAAAACCTCTTTTAAAGGAATTAAGATAAACTTACATAAGTGGAAAGGGATATCATATTCATAAATTAGCAAACAATATATTTGAAGCATCAGTAGTTTCCAGACTGATTAAGATTCAGTGAATTCCCTATTGAAATTCTACCAAACTTTTTCACAGAAATTGATAAACTGACTGTAAAATTGATATGGAAATTCAAGGGCCCAGGATACCACGAAAATGGAAAAGATAAACAAAGGTAGAAGACTCACATTTCCCAATTTCAAAACTTTCTATAAATTACATTATTCAAGATGGTGTGGCACTCTCAGAAGAATAGAGATCAAGTTAACATAACCCACCTCTTGATAAACAATGTTGGAAGGATTACAATTCAAATGATATTAAAAGAAAAACATAGTTATTAACAACTTGTGAGCCGTGAAAGTATAGTACAGAATCAAATATATTGAACAAAATACAGAACACTTAAAGGAGGATATTAATTCTGAAAATGATCTATTCCATAATTTGGAAAATGTTTGGGAAATTGTTTTGAATTCTCAGAAGAATGTTATTGATTAAGTGACATGGGGAACAATTTGAAAAGGTTTCCCTGAATTCACAGGACAAGATGAAATTAACAGAAAAAAGATGCAAGTATCTGTAGAAGCTGTAAACTGGTGATTCTGAAATGCAGATTACAGGTGATTACTGATAGAACAGAACAAAAAGGGAAGAAGTTGTAGCCAAAATTATAGTGTGGATATGTTTTCTAGACAAATAAAAATATTTAAAAATCATTGCATGTGTAATGAAATGCTCACTATGTTACATGTAATATAATTCTTAAGACACCTACATGTAAACAAAGAGGAGAGACGAAGGAACTTCATCCCATAAAATATATAACAGAAAAGTCAAAGATAAAGGTTAGCTTCATACTAAAAATAGCATATAAACAAACTCATATTCCTCACATTTTCTTTTGAAACACAAAATGATAGAAGAAAAAACAAACTCACAGCATCATCCATAGTTTAATGTTGAAAATAAAAGCTTATGATCAGATATTCCTTTTCAAGATAAAATCCACTTAAAGTAAACAGGACTCAAGAAGAATTTGAACCTGTTTACTTTGCCTAAAAAAAAATTCATAAAGATCTATTTTAACCAATTGATAGAAAAATGAAAATTAATACTCATAAATAGAAAGATTGATTAAAATGTCTAACAATGAAAAAGGCTTAGTGATAATTCAGAGATGATATAAATAATTGTTAACTTTATTAGACCTGTAATAGCAAATTATAATTAATTAGATAATATCTATAGCATATTGGGCTATTAAAACTAAAATTGATTGTTATTATTATGTATTTATTTCTTACATGGTTGTAACAAACATATACACCCCCCCATTTTTTTTTGTTATCTATTCTTCTACTTTGTGGGAATTTCTATCAAAATGTGTCATTTACCACTCCTGAAATAAGGCACATTGAGGTTGTTTCAAACATGTTCTCAAATTGTCACAAGATATGTGAGTCTTTGGAATATGGACTGGTTTATTGACTCACTTCTAATGAATATAATGTGTCAGAAGTTACATTGTATAAATTCTGACTCTAAGAAAAAGGAAATGCAACTTCCTTCCACCTGGATCTCTTGTTCTGGAACTTTTGAGCTGACACATTAAAAGCCTGATTACCCTAAGCATCATACTGAGGTCAGGTGATGAGACCACATGGAGTAAGAGAGAGATGCCATAGGATTCCTGTCTATTCTGTCCCTAATCTGTCCAACTCCCTCTAACTTCAATCTGCAGACATATGAGTGAGAGAGACTTCAGATTACTTCAGACCCCTGCCTCTGAGATGCCCTGGCAGATGTCAAGTGAAGCAGAAAGGCTTCCCCATCATTCCCTGTCTGAATCACTGACCCAGAGAACCAAAAAGCAAAATGAATTTTCACAACTAAAGTTTGGATAATTTGTCAAGAAGCAGTCACTGCAAAACACAGAGACCAACATTTCTGTTAGAATGTAACTTCCACAGATTGCAATTGGTTTAAGGATGATTATGTGGTTTAAGTTAAGCAAGACAGAATTGGGATTGCTTGATTAATTTGATTTATCTTGATTGATTCTTTTTCTGTGTGGTAGAAGTAGACATATATGGATTTTCCAGGTGGAATTTGGAAAGGGGGTTCTCTCTACATGTGAGGTCCTGAAAAATACGTTCTTTGTTAAACTGGAACTCTATGAGCATCAGTCATAAAAATTAAGAGAGGGTGTCTCAGAAAGAAGTCAGAAACGAGATGCAGAAAATGATACAAGTTGCTAGTGACATATTTGAAGCCTGGAATCCATTCTCACCTGAAATAAGCACTTTTCCTCTCGGTTGGCCTGCTCCCAATTGTCAGGAGTGTACTCTCTTTTAGTACCTTTTAATTTACTAATAAACATCTTGCTTACATCACACTTTCTGCCTCTCATTAATTTTTTTTTCAGTTCACTAAGAACCATGGTAATTCTTATTTCCCTTATCACAGTATCTATCCTTCTCAAGGTATGGACTGATAAGTAATCTTTTATGGCTTAAACTAGTTTGAATCAATGTCACTTTTAACCAAACGGTTACTGAATAATGCAGCAGTAAAACATGTTTTATTGTCCTCTTACAAATCTGATTCTCACAGATTTCTTCCAAACAGTATTCAATTTCTATCAGTGTTGTTCCTCAGTAATTCTCCAAAGGGACATCATACCCTATGAGAGCAGCCCTACATCAAAGGTAAAAAAGTCAGTTTAATTTATTTGGTTATAATATAAATTTGGGAACACTTTTTTCTAAGGAAGTTGCTTTTTAAAAAATTTGGATCTGATACAATTGTGATTTATTACAAGTCAAAAAACCCCAGAAAATATCAAAAGTTTGAGCAATTGACAATGGATATTTGAAAATGGATAATTGAAAAGAGATATTTGACAGTATCTCATTTCCATACTCATAAAGGAAGACAAGAAGGGTTGCAGATGCAATTTCTCATCTATTGATATTATGCTATCAGATTCTAATAACATATCTGATGTTGTATATAGTTTCAGATGCATTAAAAAGCTATTTTTAAGACATTCAAAAATTAATTGTTGTAAGTTTATTAAAGGAATAAACTCAAAATGTTTTCTTCTTTAAAATATTAAAAAACAATTTGAGAATTAATATTTTAAGAGACTAGTTTTATTCTCCATTTCAAACTTGGGGATTGTAAATAAATAGAAACATGTATGAAACTCAGTTTTAGAAAACAATATGGATAACCATATATTTTGTTCTACAATATTCTTTTCTTTCTTGTTTTAAACCTGAAGCTGCCAGTCATGTTTTCCATAGGACATATATTCTTCTGATTTTATTCCTTTTAAAATCTAGTTTTTCCCTTAGGGAAAAATATTTATATTTTTAAAAAATCTGGAATTTCTCAACAGAGTCAAGGAACCATGCTGTATGATTCAAGGGTACAAATGGTGTCTCTTTCCCTGTACTGCTCCCACCCAATCAATCTGCATGAAACACTGATGCATGGCAAATTCCAGAATATAAAAATTATAGTGTCAAAAGGAATAAAGCATGACAACAAGAGTGATGCAAGATTCACTTTTCTGATTGTGTGCACATTCTCCATTTCCCCATTGTATTGTCATTAACTTCTCACAATATGTAACAGTGCAGAGTGGCCAGAAGTTGGTGAACTATCCTTTCCATCAGAAAGCATGCATGCATAAACAAACAAACAAACAAACAAACAAATAAGTACAACTGCAAAACACAAAACCCAAAAAAAATAAGGAAAGAGAAGAGGAGTAGAGGGGAGATGAAGATCATAAGAGATAATGCTGTCAAAAACCCACTAGCATAAATATTAAACACACAGGAAAGAGAAGCAGGTGTGACTCAGAAAGAGAGCAATTGACTTAAGATACAGGAGAGATTAAGTCTTGGAAGGATAACACAGAAAGAATATTTTCCTATCACACATTTGACAGGATTGTTTAATAAATGTTAATTTCTATTTTATTCTTATAACTGTATCCTACACAGCAAAGAGTGAGAGACCATGGTAACCCTCCTCAAAGTCAGAGAAGCATTGTGTCCTGGGAATTGTGGCTATTCTGGACTTAAAAGGACAATGGTTAGAAACTAATTTTAATATTCAAATATTAGAATTACAGTATTCCAAAATGTGTAAAGGCAAAAAGGGTATAAATGAAAAACAGCTGTATGGCCGAAAATGATGATGTTCATAGAGTATTTTCTTAAGCTCTGGCTCTATTACTACACACTTCATTTGTTGCTGTGCATCATTTGTTGCTGTGCCCCATCTCTGGGCTTTACCCAGAGCCTTCTGAGCTAAAGAGAGATAAGCTGTCAGATGTTGAAGTAGTTGATCAAGACAAAAGGCCAGATGAATGTAACAGTAAAGCCTTCTATCACTTGCTGAGATGACACAGTTAGAGGTTAAACAGGAGAAAGTGCCAGTTCCCATGGCGGTTCACTTTCCCCCAGGATATTGCCCAAGACAATGGTCAGGTGGATCAGTGAAAATATTTGTCTTAATTTCCAAGGAGCCCCCAAACCAAATGCTCCTGTCACATTGAGCCTGAGGTCTGTGGGGAGCCAAAGGGTAAGGGCAAGGATAGCATGGAGAAAAATATTTTCAAGGGCCCCTGATAAGGTTAACTTGGCAGAGGTGCCTGAGAGTCTCCCCTGCAGTAAGACCCTGATGATGAAGCCTCCAAGAGGAGGGCCTGGGCCAGGAAATGAGGTAAGTGTAAAGGCATGCATGACTAGGGGCCTTGGGTTCTGAGACTGCAATTCATTGGCTGGGCACTGAGTCTGGGTGGGCTGAGCAGCTTTCCCTTGTGAGTTTCCTCAAGTAAATACTTTGCAATTGCCTATAGTTGGACTTATATTAGACATAGGTTTTTGGCTTGGAGCCTGACAACCTCAATTCTGTCTATGTGAATGATAGTAGTGACAGGACATTAGCCAACTAGTTTGGATGCTTTCAAAATGAGCAGAGACCCAAGATTATGTGCTGAATAGATCATGTCAGGGAGAGAGTGTGTGTGTAGGGGAGTGCATTGTCTAACATACCAGCCAGTGAAAGTCCCCAAGGGTCAAATATAAAAATGCCAGTGAGGAGGGAACATCTCCCCATTGAGTAACTGGGCTGAATAGAATAAATATTTCTCACCACATAAGGAAGAGGTGTTAATATACAAGTGATTTGATTTAAGGAAATTAAAGCAACATAATATTTCTTAACCTGAAAGATATTCAGCAAAAATATACCCATTATACAACTATAAAAATGTAACAGTGAGTATTGTATTCAGCAGAATGTTACAACTTCATGTTCACCACAAACACAGGACTTTTCTGATTATTATTATTATTATTTAACAACATGTCAAGTGATAGATTTTACAAAGGGGACCTAATTTATGTTATCCCAGAAAAGACATAATGTCTCAAGGATACGTAGGAGATATTCTGAAAAGTGTATCCCAGGTGACAAATATGTGGACTACAAGATACGAAGTATCCTGGGCTGCTGTAGGGTCTAGATGAGGCCTCTCTGGGCCAAGCCTGATGGCAGGAGATAAAAGTGGAGAGGCAATCAGATATTCTTTTTGGATATAAAATTTAAAACTCTCAGAAAAATGATCACTCATGGCATTTTCTTTTATTGTACCATATGTGTCCCCCCTTATAACTATTAACCTAAAGTATGAAATATTTTTTAGTGATATGTAGTAATGATTTCCTAGAAAGGCAATATAATATAAAGTCTAGAAACCCACAAGATTACTTTTTTAAGATTTATAGTCATGACTTTTTACTGTATGATTTTTCATGATTTGAGAAATGTGCATAAATTTTCCAAATTGTGAAAATAGTTTGATTTCCAGTTATCCTTTGCCTTCCTATTTTTCTCTGAATGTTAAGCTATCATCTGAACAATGAAGCTGTCTGATCCCTCACAGCCAAAATGAAAGAGACCCTTAGAAATGTAGTCCTTCCCTGAGAAAGCAAGAATATGCAGCTTCACTTATAAGGGAACCCAGAACATCTTAAATTTACCAACCTCACAAAGAATACAGGGATGTGATATTGGAATGAATGGCTAGAATTAATTATAAAACATTCACCCTTACAACCCTAACAGGATTATTCCCATTTAGAAATTTCCAATGCATGAGAAATCAGATATGTCAATGTACGAACTTTTAATTCCTTATCATTAAGGGAGTATGCTTCACGTTTCATTGTAATTTACTAAGTTCTTTCTGTAACTGCATTTCATGTTCTTCTTACACCTATCTGTGGGATAAAGTGAGCAAATGTTTTAATTCCAATTTTGTACGTATGGAAATTAAAGCTGAGAGAGATAGGAAATAATTTTCTCCAATTTCTTGAAACCAGTCAGTGACCAAATTGGGTTTCAAATCTAAGTCTTTCTTTTTCAAAAACTTAATGGCCTAAATAAATAATTGGATCTGAAGTGCTGTAAAGTTAACCCAAGCAACAATAGATTTTCTCTAAGAAGCTTCATTTTCATGGGAAAATTATTGTGCACATGTGGGTAGATAATGTCATCCAATGTAGCTCAAAGAAGCAGAAAGGATAGGTCAAAAGAAAAAACATTTAGAGATGATAAATAATCATCATTCAAGAATACTGTAAATATCTTCTTAGCTATATAAGCAAACATAAAATTGGAGAGTTGAAATTACATAAGACTAGAAGTAGAAGAAGAATCAGATGGCTTTTTTCAGGTCCTCAACATCAATTATAACTTTTTCTTTGTGATTAGTTAAAAGGATATTATTTCTTCCCATCCAACTTCTGCAAGGAGAGTTAGACAGTCTTTGCCTGTGACTCATAGTAGCTGGTAAGGAAGAGGTGCTCAACAAACATTTCTCAAAAAAATAGTCTTAGAGAATGTTTTTAGTGCTCTTCGTTTTTAAAATTCTTGTTTATTCTTATCTCCAAAACAGACAGACAGTATAAAAATAAAAACAAAGGGTCATTGTTTTGGAATACGATATATGTTTTAGCTGTTGTGTGTGCTATTAACAGAATAATGCTCCCCATTCTCTCTTGACCCATGAATCACAGCTGAGCCCAACATGTGGCATCACCGAGTGACACACACACACAAATCTTCATAAAATATAGTAATGCATTTCTCACATAAATTATATTTATTGGCTATTCATCAAGTCACAGGTTGTTTCCCTGAGTTTTCACAATGATTCAGGACTTGGGACAGTTTGGTTTGGGCAGCTGTTCATCATTATTGCCCTAATTGTCAGTCATTAAATTTGCTCTGTTTTTTTTAATAACCTATGGGTTGATGCACACTTGGTGTAACAATGATTAAGCCTACACTTATTCAATTATCACTTTTTTATTGTAAAATATTTCTAAATAATTTTGAAAAAAATTTCACTTAACTCTTGCAACATCTCTTAATGAGGGAATCAGATCACCAGTATTGTCTTTTTTGGTTTTTTGTTTGTTTTTGTTTTGCCAATGACCAGCACTGAGAGATTGCTGGCTTTATTATATTTTTTTAAATTAAGGTATAGTTGATTTACAATATTGTGTTAATTTCACTTGTAAAGCATAGTGATTTAGTATATATATATATATATATATAATTTTTCAGACTCCTTCCCATTATTGGTAATTACAAGAGATTGAATAGAGTTCCCTGTGCTATACCTTGTGTGTCTGTTGATCCCAGACTCCTAATTTAGCCCTCCGCTGCCTTTTCCCCTTTTGTAACCATAGTTTGTTTTTCTATGTCTCTAAGTCTGGTTCAGTTTTGTAAATATGTTCATTTGTATCATTTTTAGATTCAGCATATAATATGATATTTGATTTTCTCTGACTTCAGATAATATGATCATCTCTAGGTCCAAAAGTAATTAATAAAAACCATTATTATTTTCTAATCAATTCTCTCATTTGTTGGACTCAACACTTGTAGATTTTAACTTTAAATTTTTAACTCTTCCCAAGGAACCCTACAAGTTCATAGTACATAATATTCTGTATCTTAGTTATAGTGAAATTTAGATTCACAATTTCTCTTGCTAGTATGAAGAAAAATGTTTTCTAACTATAATAAATTCACATGACCATCTCATGTAAGAATATCACTGCTTTTTCTGGTTCTTAATTCCTTGTTAATGCATAAAACTCAAGAGGTGTCCTATGAATAATATTTCCTAAGGAAATAAAAAACATTTTTTTTAATTTTAAAATATTGAGTGAGAGAGAAACCTTCTGTCAGAAGTGAAAAGTTATGCTATGTCGATATTTTCCCATGACATATCAAAATTTAGTGACTTAAATTTTACATCTACCTGTTATTTTTTGCAAGGTTTTGATTCAGTTTGGAGGTCTTGCTATTCTGAATTGAGTTGGACTGACATTGCTAAAGGTTCTCTCTCCTGTATAATAAGCTTATGGGTTAGTAGTGAACTGATCAGACTTGGCTGGCTTTAGCTGGGGTGACAACCCTGCTTGATGCGGTCTCTTAGCTGCCAGGAAGCTAGTCTCAGCTCATTCTCAGGTTGATGGTGAGGATTCAAGAGAGAGTAGGTCATGTCATGAACAGGACAAGCAAAAGTGCACTCTTCTATCTTCAATGAATTTTCAGCTTATATCACACTTGTTAACATTGTTTTGACCAGAGCTTGAGACGTAGAAAAGCCCATTGTCAAAGGGAAGAGCAGAAAATTACAAAGAAAATGACAGGATTTAGAAAAGAATTAATGAGATCATGAATGAAATTAGCCTACCACAAAAGGTGATTCACTTGTTAATAACAATGTTGAAGACATGTCTTCTAAGACAGGGACTGATTCTCCATTGAATGGTGAAGACAGTAATAATAATAATAATAATAGTAATAATAATAATAATAATAATAATAATAACAACAACGGTAATAATGGAAGAGATATAACAAAGCAGAAACAGACTCACAGATACAGAGAACGGACTGTTGGTTTTCAGGAGAGAGGGGTGTGGGGCGGGGCAAAGCTAATATAAAGGATTATGGAATACAAGCTACTATGCATAAAACAAGATACAAAAAGACCTAATGGATAGCAAAAGGAAAAGAGTCACTATTTTACAATAGCTTTGTATGCAGTATAATCTATAAAAATATATAATTTCCATGCTGTACACCTGAACTAATATATTGTAAGTCAAAAATACTTCAGTTCAAAATAAAAGAACTTAGTGAATGAAATGAGGGTCATTTGGTTTTTTACCATAAAGTAATTACCATACAATAATTACTAGCTTCCTGATCGCATTTATAATGGCTATAACTTTCAGTTAGAGGCAACCTAGGAACCTCTAAGAAGTCAAAGAAAACACATATTTTGCATGATTGACAAATCATTCCTTCCAAAATACACTCATACTTCAATTTAAAAAAAAATCTTTATTGAGAGCCTGGAAATACAATTATGTTCAATTCAGAGTCATTGCAATTGAATTGGCAATTGAAATATAAAGAAATCCATGTGCCAATAGAGCTAAATATATGAATTCTATGGAGTGCTACGTAATCAGAAATTAAACTTTGCCACATATATGCCTTACTTTAAAAGTCTTTATTGAAATATGAAAATGATAAGGCAAGTGCATAAAACTTAACTTTACAGCTTGATGAGATTTCACAAATTGAAAGCACTGACATAACCATCTCTGGGATGCTTTTGAATGTTTTCTCTCTGTTGTCTCTTTCTTTCCCCTTATTATTGGCAAATACTTAGAATAGCAAGTGCATGTAGTGCAAAATGTGTGGCTCACACTAGACCAGATGGCTGACAGTGTTTTTTTCCAGATGCATTTTTCTTGGGAGACATTAATATGTAGTATACTTGTTATCAGTGCATTGCCTCTCTGCTGCAAACCACTCTTAAATGACTGCTGTGAAATAATATATCTGAACCCTGTAGATGTTTCTCCTGTGGCAGATGGCATGCTTTGTTAGTAGAGAGTACCAGAGAGAAAATAGAGTAAGAAAGGTGTTTCTCTTCCAAGTCTGCTCTGTTTTCCTATGCAGGCTCCTGCACCATGTCAACTTCCAAGCTCAGCAGAGGGCATAGCTCCTCCAGTCCCTTGACTCCAGAAGTACCTGACTTATAAGAAGCTCAGGATATTCCTTGGGGGTAGATTTTTCCAGCAACTCCACAGTGGCTTCTTAGTGGGGATTTTCCAGCAGGGTACCTCCTATTAAAAATTTCTTCCTGTACTCCCTGGGAGGCTTGTGGCCTCGGTGAACTTCTCCACTCTCTCATGAGCCATAGATATACCCACCATCTAAAAAGAGGTCTGGGTGTTCTCCACACTTCAGGAAATGTGTCTTTCCCTGTAGTTCATGAACTCATCTCTAGGAGATCTGGTTGTTCTTTTATCTGTTATTCCTAGATTTTTTTATAGGACCCTTTACACTTTAGTAGATGATTCCCTGTTATAGTTAATACTTTTAATTAAAATGTCCACATTCAAGGTACCACATGGTTCCTGCCTCTGGATTAGTGCTTGACTGATGTGGTTGCTTCATTCAGGGTCCCAGAGCTCTTCTGATTCAAGACATGATTCACAGTAGTAAAGTTGAGTGCACTTTGCATAGTAATATTTGTCAGTTTAAACTATGAACTTTAAAATATCTGTCAATGAATATTAAGCTCAACTTAGTAGAATATTAAAATCAACCTAAGATTTTGGAAACATAATTACTGAAATTACATTGAAAGAAAGAAGCAAATGTTATTGAAAAGCAAATCAAAAGGGAGTGGGAAGGAATAAATTGGGAGTTTGAGATTTGCTGACACTACTATGTATAACATAGATAAACAACAAGCTTATACTGTTTAGCACAGGAAACTATGTTCAATATTTTTCAGTGACCTATAATAAAAAATAGTATGAAAAGGGATATATGTATTTATATGCCTGATTGAAATATTATGCTGTACACCAGAAATTGATACATTGTAAACTGACTATACTTACATTAAAAAAATCATCAGAAATGTATATTATTTGAGTACAAATACCGAGACATATTTTGTTTTATCATTTGGATATATAATAGCATCAGAATATAATTTTAAGTTGTATTTATTTGTTATTTATGTATGTTCATACAGTTAATTAGTTGATTCATTGATTTGTACACTATATATGACTGGGTGATCCAACTTCTAGCCAGGAAAAGCATACTTTACACTGCATAACTGACCTTGTTACCTCCCTACTCTGATTTCTCTTAACCCCTTTTGCAGATCATTCACTCCTCTAAATTATACATAATTTTTTTAGGCACGTTGATATCTTTATTCTGGTTCCACCTGGCCTCAAACACCTGGGAGACACCCCATTTCCTAAAGATGATCATGTATTTTCTCTGACAGAGTTTAATGCTTCCCTTCATCTTTGGCCTTTAGCAGTATGAATTTATTTCTAGGTTGTTTTTTAATTCATTATTTGTTGAAAATTCTTGACCATTCATTTTGCAATATTTTTTTCCTCATTCTTTTACTTTCTTTTTCCTTCTGGGACTTCAATTAAATATATTTCAGACTGATAGGCCTACATCTCTTGGATACTCTGTTCTTTTAAATTTAAATTATTAAAATTTTCCAAGAATTCCCTCTTTTGTTTTCATTTGAGTAATGTCTGTTGACCTATATTCAAGTCCACCAAGGCTCTCCTTGAATGTGTCAGGCCTACTGATGAGCCTGTCAAAGGCGTTCTTCATCTCCTTCGCTGGGCATGTGTTTAAATTTATTCCTAGCCTGCTCTTTGACATTTTCTTATTGTTTCCATTTCTCTGCTGAAATGACCCATCTATTCATGAATAGCTTCAAGTCTTTTCACTGGAAATTCTGATGTATTAATCATAGTGATTTTATATCCCCTGTCTGATTTTCACTTCTATTATTTGTTTTATCTTTCAACAGTGGATTTTTTTCTTTCAATTTCATAGGTCTCATAACTTTTATTTTAAATCTACATATTCCATGTAGGGGGTCAGAAGCCTAAGTAAATAATGTTTAAGGCTGGAAATAGGCACGCCTCTTTTCCTGCTAGGCTTTCTTGGGGAGCTGAGCTGTGTTTCTGTTTTGCTGGTTGTTTCAATTACCTGCCATGCATGGCTAACCTCAGGTTCCTTCAGTGTCACCTTGTGGTTAGGATGGGAGCTAGACTGACAGACAACCTGAGTTTTATTCTGGAATGTGCTTGGTCCACCTTCAGTTGTAGATGTTCCCTGTGACCCTGCATCTTGGTCCCTGTGTGCTCTTATCCCTCTGCTGGGGGTTGGTCTGCTGTTGCTTGTTTCTTTGTCCTGGTTACTCCAGATGGTGAGGAACAAAGAGGCTTTCCACATTTTCCTCATTTAGTATCAGTCATAGGTAGCTCACATGTCTCTGAGTCTTTGGAGCCAAGTTTCTTTGGTGATCCTGCTCAGCATTCCATGGTAAAAAAAATCTTTAATTTTCTGAAACAAGGAGGATGTCTGCCTGTCTCCATTAATCAAACTCTGAGTTTTCACCTGCTGAAAGTGACAGGATTTACTGCCCTTTATTTTCAGCATCTTAAGACATTATTCCACTGGGGAAAGCATCCAGGTAAGAATTGTTTTCTCCCTCAGCAGTGCCATTCCAGGGCAACAGGAACACACCAGCTGAGGGATGTTTTCTCCACTCTTTCCTGCCCCCAGGCTTTTTCACAAGCAAACAGTGAGGTCCATGGAGAAGGGGCTGCAACCATCTGTGTTCCCAGGACTCCACACTCTCCCAACTGGGAGTGCTCAGCTTTGAGCAGTTCATTAAGGAGTTATTTGATACTTTTGTTTGCATGGCCACCTTGTCTCCTTCTGTTACCCTAAAAGGGGGAAAGAAAAGGCCCCAGTTCTTGACTTACCCGAAAGATAAGAATTCACATGGGAGATGAATGCATTGTGCAGTGAAATATTTTATTAGGAAAGGTGAAGTACCCCTCCAAGAACAGGAGGCAGGCTGATCCAAGTGCAGACAGCAATGGTCCTTGCTCCCTTCTCTTGTACCCTCACTTAGAGGTGGTCTTTTGATTGATTGATGGCTCTTGCCCCTGGAGTGATCAGTCATGTTTGTCCCGTTTTGTGAATGCCCTTATCCATGATGAACACAGAAAAACCCACGGAGGGGCCTGAACCTCAATACTAATTATATTACAATGAGCACTGGGTCTTGTCCGGTTAGGTTCTTGTCACTACCATGCAGTTCCAGCCTTTTAGTTCTAACTGGTTTCTTGCTGGCACTCACTTAAAAGAAGTAAAGTCCCTTTATGCTGGAATCAGGCATGCCACCATCTTCCGGACCATCCTCCCTCTCCTCCACCTGTCTGCCTCGTGCCCCTGCTTATCTAACTACCTAACACTTCCAGTGCTCTGGGAGAGGTGAGGGATTGCCAGTGTCTTGTCTGTCTGGAGGCTCATGCCAGCATTCCTCAAATTTTACCCTGATGATATCCCTTCAAAGTCAGCACTCTGATGGGTTCAGCAGCAGTGTGATTTTGCAGATTTCCCAGCTTCTTCTTATGGTCTGATAAGTATGACACTCTTTCCATGTGTCTATCCTTAGATGGAACCAGGTCTTGGTAATACATGTGATTAAATCACTAATTATTCATGGTTACCAAGATTCCAGGTACTTTTGGTTATTATGTTATTAATATTTCATGATGAAACCAAAATAAAGATGTGTTCTCCTTTGAAATATGCCAAAATATAGCTTAAAATCTAAATGTATTATTTTTATTCCATTAAATTAAAAAATACAGTTCCTGTCTATTTAAAGTAAAAAGAAAGAGATTTGGGATTTTCTACATATACTTAGGGGAACCTATGTACTTTGAAATATTTGACAACTTTTTATTGAATTTTTTATACGTATTGCACACATGAGGGTATCTATTAGCTACATATGACTTAAAGTAAAATAATACTCTGATAATCATTTAAAAATATACGATGGCAAAGACACTTGAAGCCCTTGGAGGCTCCTCCCCACTAAATTCTCCTTTTTCTCTAGAGGTAACTCCTACCATGGGTCCTATGTTAACCAGTTCCTTGCTAGTCTTTGTATTTTTAATGTAAATGTATGTATCTGTAAAACATGCCATTTATTTTTGCCTGTTTGGAATTTTACATAAATTAAGCCATACTGCATACATATATGACAGAGTCTGGAGTTCCATCTGTGTTAATATCTATGTCTATAAGCGTGGACTTTCAGAACAGGGACTCAAGAGCCAGACGGCCTTGTTTTGAATATTATATCATTAACTAAACAGCCTTCATAGAGAAGTTCCTTAACTTTCCTGTCCTGTTTCTTTGTGTGTAAAGCATATTGTCATATTAATTAAACAAATTAATGCAGTGCATTCATATAGCTAACTAATACAGCTCAAGGCTATATGACCCTTTAAATTTTAAAGCCCCTCCTTTTTGAAGCGGCTTTATTTAAGAAATAGAAGACAAATTATAAATATCAGTGACAAACTAAAATATTAACTGCAATAAGAAAAAAAATCACAATTATAATTATATTTCTAAATGTAACAAAAATAACTGCCCATATAAACACATTCTAGGACTATTTTCAGGTCCCTGGAAAGGCTTGTACAAATGAGGTGCTCGGAAACAAATTCCATCAGCTTCATGGCAAGTCTGACTCTGCAAATGTAAAACACTTTGAATAATAGTTCTGTAAAAGTGAGTGATATTTATATGTATTTTTATTGCGCATGTTAATAGAAATTTTTTACAGTATTGTTTCCTTAAGTGAAATAAAATATAATTAATCTAACTAATTACATGTACCAACAAATAATATTGTCACATAGAATTTTCATAGTTTTGGTTTTAGTTTTCTTTTGTTGTTGTTCTCAAAGTTTATTGTTGCAGGGATTAAAACGAAGTTGAAACTAATGCTGTTATTCACTCGTGCAGTTAAATACCTTCAGGCACATTTAAGACACGGAGTGCAAATTTGAAGCTTATCTTTCTGCAGTCAGGCTGGGGGACGAGGGAGGGAAACACGCTTCAGCTCCGGGGGAGGGGGCTGTTTGCGAGTGTATGCGATGCGCGGTCCAGATCTGGGGATGCCCGCGGGCAACGGGGTTACCGCGGGGCGATACCATCTCGCAGCTACCGCCCTGGGTCTCTAGACCCCGCACGCTTAGCACGACCAGCAGCGCCCCAGCCCCTTCCACTCCAATTCGGACTCACGCGTGGGCGTCAGAGGGCGCACATACTTCCCGCTGGAGACCTTTTCTCTCTCTGATTCGGACAGCCCAAAGCCCCAGCTCCGGGAGCCAGGCTCTGACCCCGGACACTCGCCAGCCCTGCACTGGGGCCCGCGTGCCAGGACCTGAGGCCCCAACCTGCCTGGAGAGGGTCTACGTGGGGCCAGGGCCGGCCACGTGGGCAGTCCTCCCTTCCACACCAGGCCTAGATGCTGGATGTCCCCGCACCGCGTGTCCCGCCGCCCCTGCCCAGGTCCGAATCCCGGCTGGGCGACTTTCTGGGCGTCGCAGCCACGTTAGGGACAGGAGTGCGCATCGCTGAACGGTGGCGCCCGCGCCGGGCTTACGTTGGAGCGGGAGCGGCGGAGCGGCCTCGGGCGCAGCCACGCCGCCTGTGCCCGCGGCGCGGGGCGCTCTGGTCTTGTCCTGGAGTTACTTTCTCGGTCCCAACCCTGCCAGCACCCCTCCCGGCCTGGCCCCAGCTTCGCGAGGCCCCTCCCCTACTCTCCCCTCCCCCTTCCCTCCCCTTACCGCCTCCTCGCCCTGCTCTCCGGCTGCCCTCCCGCCGCTCCCACCCCCTGTCCTCCCTCCCCTTTCTCCAGCGGCCTTCCCCGATGGCCGGCGAGAAAACCAGCCCCGACCCGAGCCGGTAGCTGGCGCCCCACGGCGGCCAGCCCAGGCGCAGAGGGCAGCGATACGGCTCCCAGTTACCCAGCGCGGCGCCCGCGAGCGGGAGCGCGCGGCCACTCCTGGCTGGGGGATCAGCTGCGCCGCCTGGTGGTAGCTTGTCTACCAAATAACGCAGTTGCTTCACTTTTTGTTTGCTACGAATTTGAAATAAAAATTTTAATTCCTGTACATTTCGGTTTCTACTGTGTTTCTTTGAAATGATACATGAAATTTTTTTTTACTTTAGGAAAGAATGGTGTTAAGAGTAATGTATCTATCAAATTCAATATATATATATAATTTATATTTCACTGTGCTATTTTAAATATCTAAGTAAATAGGCCAGTAAGAAATTTCCATAATTTTTAGAAAACCACATAAATTTTTAGATAATAGTATTTCTTTGACCTTCAATAATTAGAAGCTTGCCTAAATTACTTTTATTGCTAATTTATAAACATATATTGTGTACACATTAAAAGCTAGGAAAATAGTTTTCACAATATTGCCAAGTAAAAATCATACTGACATAATCAAACTTAGAAAGGAAATGACTTTAATGTCACTGTATATCAAAGCAATGTATATTACACAGAAAACTGCATTTAAAGTGTACTATGCGGAGACCATGTTATTTAGAACCGTGAGTACAAACTTAATATGAAATGGGAAAATAAACTTAACTTTAAAATTGATCACATTGTAACAGACAGAATTTATCTTTTAGATCGTGACAAACGCTTGTGGTTAAACACAGGTCTGAAATTCAGCTGCTGGAGTCCAGTGTAATCACACCTGATGTTCACTGCCTTGTACATTCTGACTGAAAAGTGTTCATCACCTACAGTTTGTCAAACCTTGTGATTATTATTCTCACACAATATATAACAGTCAATTAGCAGTAGCCATACAATTTTCAAAATTTTAGGAATGTACTACAAATTTTCTTCCCCCCCAGTTCCCTTCTGTACTGTCTTGAAAATAAAATTAGCAATCAACTCAATATAATACATTATTTTAGGTTTTTCCAATTAACTTTTCAGATACTAGCACCCTAAGGCAACTGTTTAATAGTGTTGAGGCCTATAAAGATTTACTCACTGAGGAAATATTTATGGAGTATCTATTAGCAGCAAGACTATAGAGATGTAATAGGGGTTCTGAATAAGTCAAGATTTTGTCCCTGAATATAGGAAGTGTCGGTTCTAAGGCCATAGCTCTCCCTGGTGACTGAGCATCACAATCACACATTTGATTTCCTCTGTTTAAGATTGGGAGAATGCTGAGAATATCAAAGAGTAAAACTCAGAATTGCTGAATCAGGATGGAGGTAAAGAGTAGAATTGATGAATCTGTGTTAAAGAAAAACTCAACAGGTGATTTTGATGTTTGGCTAAAGTAGTGGAGAATTGGGAAAGAGGAAGAAGGGTTAGTAATTGTAAAATCACAAGAGCAGGTCAGTTCTGGAGTCTGACTGGTTGGATGCCAATCTTAGACCATTGCTTTGACAGATGTCTTATTCTGCTGGGCTGCTGTGACAAAATCCTACCACATTAGTGACATAAACAACAAAAATGTCTTTCTCACAGTTCTAAGGCTAAGTCCAAGATCAAGGTATGAGCACGTTAATGTCCTGGGTGAGGGCCTCACCTTATGGCTCATAGCAAGTCTTCTCCTGTGTTCCCAAATGATGGAATGGGTGAGAGATCCCTGTGGGGTCTCTTTTCTAAGGACACTGACCCAATCTTGGGGGCTTCACCCTCACAACCTAATCACCTCGCACAGGCACCAGGATTTCAACAGATGAACTATGGGGTGGGGCACACAAACATTCAGTCCATAGTGGTCGATGACCCCCAAACTTAATTTAACATCAATATGTTTCAGTTTTCTTGTATATAACATGGGGCTAACAGTAGTGCATTTTAAAAAAATAGTTTAAAGGATGAAATTTATTTATTTAAATTCTTAATCACAGTGCCTGATATATTTAAGTGATCAATAAATATTTATCGAGTTTTATTTTAAGTGTAGTGAAAAGATCCATGCTTTATTCAAAGTGAAGAAGCAATATTAAAATATGACTTATTCAGAAATGCTGTCTGGAATGGTGATAGTAAAGTTGAGACTGGAAGATTCTGCTTCCACTTAGAAGAAAGAGGAAAAAACATGAAAAGATATATAAGTTAGAAGTGATAACACAATATTCTGATTAAGACAATATCTAAATTAAAGGGATTTCCTGTTGCAGAATGACACAAATAGCAAAATAAGATACTTTAATAAATATTCTCAAGGTTATATTTTTGGATAATTTTCACTTCATTGAGTGAAGGGATCTTGATTATAGCAGATAGCGAAGGGCTGTGCTTTCTAGATAGCCATATAGGAAAATAGTGGAAAACTAGTTTATTTCAGGTCTTAAGGGTTATTTTTAAAAGATTATTTGAAAATAGACTTTAAAAATACGTTATGCAGCTTGAGATAAAAGAATATATAAATGTAATTACAAATAACAGATATACTTTGTGTTCGGATGATCATTTCCAGGTATTTTCATCCAGCAAAGGGGCTCATCTTTGTTCTGATGTGGTCCCCTGAGCTTTTGTGATTGTGACAAACTTTCTCATACTTGCATCCCTGTGTGCTTGTCTATCTTTTTATTTTTTTAACATTTTTTATTGATTTATAATCATTGTACAATGTTGTGTCAAATCCCAGTGTTCAGCAAATTTTTCAGTCATTCATGGACATATACACACTCATTGTCACATTTTTTCTCTGTGAGTTATCATAACATTCTGTGTATATTTCCCTGTGCTATACAGTATAATCTTGTTTATCTATTCTACAATTTTGAAATCCAAGTCTATCCCTTCCCACCCTCCACCCCCCTGGTAACCACAAGTCTGTATTCTCTGTCTGTGTGTCTATTTCTGTCCTGTATTTATGCTTTGTTTTTGTTTGTTTGTTTGTTTTTGTTTTTTAGATTTCACATATGAGCGATCTCATATGGTATTTTTCTTTCTCTTTCTGGCTTACTTCACTTAGAGTGACATTCTCCAGGAGCATCCATGATGCTGCAAATGGCATTATGTTGTTGGTTTTTATGGCTGAGTAGTATTCCATTGTATAAATATACCACATCTTCTTTATCCAGTCCCCGGTTGACGGACATTTAGGCTGTTTCCATGTTTTGGCTATTGTAAATAGTGCTGCTATGAACATTGGGGTGCAGGTGTCATCCTGAAGTAGATTTCCTTCTGGATACAAGCCCAGGAGTGGGATTCCTGGGTCCTATGGTAAGTCTATTCCTAGTCTTTTGAGGAATCTCCACACTGTTTTTCACAGTGGCTGCACCAACCTGCATTCCCACCAACAGTGTAGGAGGGTGGGCTTGTCTATCTTGCACACACTGGTTATCTTATTGTTACACTTCAGGTCATCGAGAATTATTTTTGGCTTGTGAGATTTTTCAAAATATTTTTAACTTGAATCATCCTGAATTGATATCTGCAGAGGTTTGACCTCTTCCATATGATACCCAGCCATGTGTCCACTACCTATCTTGGTGTTAAATGGACAGATGACTCTGGCTTTTCTGTTTGGAATCTCTGTTCTACTGCGTAAATGCTCGCCCAGGAACCCTGTTTTTCATGATAGCCTGCGGTGGTGTTGGGGGTGTTATCACACAGTAGTGCTACACGGTGATGTCTTTGTTAGAGTCTAAGCCCCAGATCCTCTCCCATTGTCCAGATCATGAGGCTTTTCCTGTAAATCCACAAAAGCTCCCCCTGGGAGCTTCAGAAACATGATATGCATAATCTTCTATAATATGACATTGAGAAATGTTATTTTATTTGAGAGTTATTAAGAATATATTCTTCTTGAGCTAAATAATATGGAAGCCAGAACACAAAGGATGTTTCCCTTTCTCTTCAGCCCCTCCTCATCTTCACCCTCTCTTTGACTTTCTTCATGAAGAGAATATTTTCATCATTTGAGACCTAGATTCAACAGCCCCATAATAATTTTTTTGATTGCATTCATTCTGTGTCTATCAGTTGGAGGGAAGCCATTTTTAACAGAAATGCACATGTTGTGAATACAGGTAAATTCAGAAACAAAATAGAGTAGATTTTTGAGACATGCTTTGTGGATATTGCTAAGTCCCTGGATACTACCTTATTTTAAAAATACAGGGATAAAAAATAACAGATGAGGGAAAGTTTTCTTAAACAAATGATGCTGACACAATTAGTTACAGATTAGAAAAAGAAGTAAAGATGGATACTTACTTCCTAAAAAAGAAATTTGATAATGAAACTTACAAGCTTTTGCAGAGCAAAGGAAACCAGAAATAAAACAAGAAGAAAACCTATGGAATGGGAGAAAATTTTTGCAAGTGAAACTGACAAAGGCTTGATTTCCAAAATGTATAAGCAGCTCATATGACTCAATAAGAAAAAAATAAACAACCCAATCCAAAAATGGGCAGAAGACCTAAACAAGCAATTCTCCAAGGAAGACATACAAATGATCAAAAAGCACAAGAAAAAACGCTCAATATCACTAATTATCAGAGAAATGCAAATCAAAACTACAATGAGGTATCACCTCACACCAGTCAGAATGGCCGTCATTCAAAAATCCACAAATGACAAATGCTGGAGAGGCTGTGGATAAAGGGGGACCCTCCTACACTGCTGGTGGGAATGCACTTTGGTGCAGCCACTGTGGAAATCAGTGTGGAGATTCCTCAAAAGACTAGGAATAGACTTACCAGATGATCCAGGAATCCCACTCCTGGGCTTGTATCCAGAAGGAAATCTACTTCAGGATGACACCTGCACCCCAGTTTTCATAGCAGCACTGTTTACATTAGCCAAAACGTGGAAACAGCCTAAATGTCCGTCAACCGGTGACTGGATAAAGAAGATGTGGTATATTTATACAATGGAATACTACTCAGCCATAAAAACCAACAACATAATGCCATTTGCAGCAACATGGATGCTCCTGGAGAATGTCATTCTAAGTGAAGTAAGCCAGAAAGAGAAAGAAAAATACCATATGAGATCGCTCATATGTGGAATCTTAAAAACAAAAACAAAAACAAAAACAGAAACAAACAAACAAACAAAAACAAAGCATAAATACAGGACAGAAATAGACTCACAGACAGAGAATACAGACTTGTGGTTACCAGGGGGGTGGAGGGTGGGAAGGGATAGACTGGGATTTCAAAATTGTAGAATAGATAAACAAGATTACACTGTATAGCACAGGGAAATATACACAAAATATTATGATAACTCACAGAGAAAAAATGTGACAATGTGTGTGTATATGTCCGTGAATGACTGAAAAATTGTGCTGAACACTGGAATTTGACACAACATTGTAAAATGATTATAAATCAATAAAAATGTTAAAAAAATAAAATGAGATGATGCAGGTGAAAATATTTTAGAAGCTATCAAGTTATCCTGAAATGAAAAAAAAAACACTGTGATTGTATATTCCCTAAAAATAATGGAGCCGATATTTAGCTTGGATGCTATCAAAATAAACCCAGAAATGACTTTCTGTGATCCTTTTATATCCAATATGATTTAGGTTCATGTGTCCATATAGAAGCAACTTGAAGCCAATAAGATAGTTGATAACTTTGAAATTCAAAAAATATTTAGTAAGACAGCCAGTATGAAACTTAAGGAAATTTTAGGAGGATGGGTTCTTAAGAGAGTTAAGGATAAAATGTATAAAATAAGTCACGAAATTCCCTTGAAAAACCTCTAAGAATCACTGACATGTTATTTATGAATTTTAGTGATGAACAATGTTTATTGCATTCTTACTTTTCCAGTCACTGTTCTGAATCTTTTACGTACATTTATTTCTTTAAATCCTCGAACAACCCTATGTGTAAATGTAAATGATTAAAATTTTTGTTTTATAGATGAAGAAAAATTAGGTAATTTATATAGGGATGATATATTATATTATTTATATTATATTATATTATATAATATTATATTATATTATATTACATTTTTATTAACAGTCAACCCTTAGAATTTATATGCTAGGGACAATTTTGAGCACGTATTTATGTATATATAACACATATAAAAATTCAGTCCTCACCACAACACTGTGAGATTGTGTTATTAGCATTTCCATTTTATAGATATGGCCCAGAAGATTATACAGCTTGTGTGAAGTCACACACCTGGTAAGTGACAGCGCATCAGGCCCAGAGACCTCGCGCAAACCCTGGGATAAGCAGGTCCTCGTCTATCTCACTGAGGAGAGTGGTGATGTCCGGGGAACGCTGGCTGGCTGCTCTGTTCCAGAGCTCTTCACCACGCCCCGTGCATTTACTGTTAATGCCCACCAGGCACCACATCCGCAGCAGAGATGAGCCTCTGCTCTCTAGGAAACCACATCACAGGGGAGAGCCCGATTTGCTGAGAACATTGATGCTGCCTCTGTGTTGTAAGGGGTTTTGCACCATACATTTCGTGTAAGTTCATGGACTTTGGTCTTTTGCTATCTGGGATTTTAGTGTCTGTGGTCCCCAAATTCCTACAGATGTCTGCCTGTGCTGTCTTCCTCGTTGTAATCATCGCAGGCGTTTATTTAATCCTGCTACTTAGGGTGCTCCGTGCCCAAGTTGTGCTCACATGATTTCATCCAGAAGCCAGCATGTTTCCTTCACCAATTCTTGAAAAGAGGTCTAGGGCTCAGTGAGGGTGAGTGATTTGGCCAAGTCGGGCTATGGCACAATAAACCCGGGAACTGAACTCACTATCGTCCCTGTAATCAGCCAGGATACCCCCATTCTGTCACACTTGGGGTAGAACAGTTGAGGTTTACCAGTTGACAAAAGAAGCCATCTGTCACTTCTATGTCCAGATACATAGAGAAAGTTACTTTGAAACAGATCCAGTTGAACATAACTTTTGTGGTTTTTGTTTCCCTCAGGGAAGATTATGACAACACTTGACACTGTTTTCATTTTTATTGAGGTATAATTGATGTACAAAAAACGTTTACATGTTTAATGTGCACATTTTCATGAGTTTGGACAGACATTCATACTCCTATGGTACCCTCGCCACAGTCAAGGAGCTAAACGTACATCACCTCCAGAAACGTCCCTGTTTCTTCTGGGAGATGCTTTTTGGCAACAGTGGCTACTGAAAAGTTCAGGACATTTGTGGAGGGAAAAAGCCTGCTGGGACAGTGAGCCCCAGACCGTCACTTCCCTTTGTGGTTCAGTGTTAGCAGAACTTCTTTGATGAATGATGTCCACTGGTAGTTAAGGGAATCAGTGAAACTCAACATGAAGAACAGTGTGTTAATGTGGACTGGTGTCCTGAGCCCCAGAGCGGCCGTCTCCAGGTTTGTGGGGATGAGATTTCTGTGTAACACAGCACATCAAAGCTCAGGGCTCAAGACAGCAATCGCCTGTTACTGCTGTCAATCTAGGGTTAGCCGTGTGGCTCTGCTGACCTGGCCATGCATGATGGATCATAGCTTGGCTTTGCGTGTTTCTCTGATGGGTTGGCTGGGGACAACCTTCATCCTGGAGACCTCACTCACTATGGGGTCTGGTGACAGGGGTGACATGCCTCTCTTCACTCAGCTGGCTGGCCTGGGTGTGTCCAACTGGCAGCAGCAGGATTCAATGAGGATGAGAAGGAGGGTACAAGACCCATGGATCCTAGATTTAGAGCTGCCATATGTGACGTCCTCCATTTTCTGTTGGTCAAAGCAAGAGACAAGACCATCCCAGATTCAAGGGGTAGAAGAATAAACTCATTTCTTGCTGGAAGGAGCTGCTTTGATGTGATGCCACACGTCAAATAGCAGTGGATTAGGGAAGGGTAGGAAACTGTGCCCCCCCCTTTATTTTTTTTTGAAGCACCAAGATAATAGTGTGTGTGACTTAGGAACAATGGCTGTGCAGGTCCCTTTTGATTAAAAAGCTGCAACTTCAAGAACTAGAATGTGTGAAGCACACAGAAATCTGTGAAGAAATTACTTTGCAGGAAGAATTTTCAGGAACACCACAATGAAGCTTTGGCAGAGGCAAAAACAGTGAAATGAATCCTCCGATTTCCTCTTCACCTGATACTTAGAAACATGACTGATTCTTTTTTTAATCGTCTATGATTTTTTTATTAAAGTATAATCAGTTTACAATGTTGCATCAATGTCTGATGTACAGCATAATAATTCAGTCATACATATACATACGTATATTCCTTTTCATATTCTTTTCCTCTAGAGGTGACTACAAGACACTGAATAATGTTCCATGTGCTGTACAGAAGAAACTTGTTATTTATTTACTTTATATATACTAGTTAATATTTGCAAACATTGAACTCCCAATTTATCCCTTCCCACCCCCTTTCCTCCCTGGTAACTGGGAGTTTGTTTCCTATGTCTGTGAGTCTGTTTCTGTTTTATACATAAGTTCATTAGTTTCTTTTTCCTTCTTTTAGACTGCACGTATGAGTGACATTGTATGGTACTTGTCTTTCTCTTTCTGGCTGACTTCACTTAGAAGGATGATGATCTCCAGCTGACAGACCATTTTCAGTGGAAGAGTTCTGAGTTCTTGGGATGATTCAAGCCCAAACTGGGTTTCATGAGAGAGAGATGGATGTCTTGATATACTTCAAATGATGGATGCTGAAACAACTGATTTGAAAAATAAAAGATTTCACAATACTCATACCCCTTAGTTGGTACACGTGTTTGTCTCAGGGACACAAATGTTTGAGATTTTGGCATTTGTCAACGATTATAACTGAACTGCATTCTTTTACTTTCTCCCATCACGTCTTCTCAGCTACAGAGTTTATTATCTTTTTATTCCTGTTTTGACAGTTTGTTTTTTATAGTTTTAGCATAAACTTACAAATATTATGCTACCACGTTGACAGAATACATTTAACTGTGTTTAAGTTGTTCAATCTTAAAATCTAATTATTTATGATCATACATTTTATATTACCCACCACAAAGTGAATGCTAACAGAATACAGTTATTTTTAACTGAGAGCCAAAGTGATTTAAAAAATAAAAGTAAATGAACAGTTTCTAAAAATAATAAAAAGCTAAGATTATATGACATGGAGTCAATGATTACTTGGCAGTTTCAATACTTTTATTTTTATTTTTTAACAATTTCTTTTGATTTATAATCATTTTACATTGTTGTGTCAAATTCCAGTGTAGAGCATTTCAGTTATACATGAACATATATATATTCATTGTCACATTTTTTCTCTGTGAGCTACCATAAGATCTTGTATATATTTGCCTGTGCTATACAGTATAATCTTGTTTATCCATTCTACACTTTGAAATCCCAGTCTGTCCCTTCCCACCCACCCCCACCTTGGAAACGACAAGTTTGTATTCTATGTCTATGAATCTGTTTCTGTTTTGTATTTATATTTCATTTGTTTTGTTTTGCTTCTTAGATTCCACATATGAGTGAGCTCATATGGTATTTTTCTTTCTCTTTCTGGCTTACTTCACTTAGAATGACATTTTCCAGGAACATCCATGTTGCTGCAAATGGCGTAACTTTGTCCATTTTTTGTGGCTGAATAATATTCCATTGTATAAATATACCACTGCTTCTTTATCCAGTCATCCGTTGATGGACATTTAGGCTGTCTCCATGTCTTGGCTATTGTAAATAGTGCTGCTAGGAACAATGGGGTACAGGTGTCATCCTGAAGTAGGGTTCCTTCTGGATATATGCCCAGGAGTGGGACTCCTGGGTCATACGGTAAGTCTATTACTAGTCTTTTGAGGAATCTCCATACTGTTTTCCACAGTGGCTGCACCAAACTGCATTCCCACCAGCAGTATAAGAGGGTTCCCTTTTCTCCACAGCCTCTCCAGCATTTGTCATTTGTGGATTTTTGAATGATGGCCATTCTGACTGGTGTGAGGTGATACCTCATTGTAGTTTTGATTTGCATTTCTCTGATAATTAGTGATATTGAGCATTTTCCCATGTGCCTATTGATCATTTGTATGTCTTCCTTGGAGAATTGCTTGTTTAGGTCTTCTGCCCAGTTTTGGACTAGGGTGTTTGTTTTATTCTTATTAAATCGTGTGAGCTGCTTATATATTTTGGAGATCAAGCCCTTGTCAGTTTCATTTGCAAAAATTTTCTCCCATTCTGTAGGTTGTCGTTTTGTTTTACTTACAGTTTCGTTTGCTGTGCAGGAGCTTGTAAGTTTTGTTAGGTCCCATTTGTTTATTCTTGCTTTTATTTCTTCTAGGAGAACATTATTGAGATGTATGTCAGATAATGTTTTGCTTATATTTTCTTCTAGGAGGTTTATTGTATCTTGTCTTATATTTAAGTCTTTGATCCATCTTGAGTTGATTTTTGTGTATGGTGTAAGGGAGTGTTCTAGCTTCATTGCTTTACATGCTGCTGTCCAGTTTTCCCAACACCATTTGCTAAAGAGACTGTCTTTATTCCATTATATATTCTTGCCTCCTTTGTCAAAGTTGAGTTGACCAGAAGTTTGTGGGTTCATTTCTGGGCTCTCTATTCTTTTCCATTGGTCCATATGTCTTTTTTTGTACCAATGCCATGCTGTTTTGATGACTATAGCTCTGTAGTATTCTCTGAAGTCTGGGAGAGTTATTCCTCCAGCCTCTTACTTTCTCTTCAGTCATGCTTTGGCAATTCTAGGTCTTTTGTGGTTCCATATAAATTTTATTATGATTTGTTCTAGTTCTGTGAAATATGTGCTGGGTAATTTGATAGGGGTTGCATTAAATCTGTAGATTGCCTTGGGCAGTGTGACCATTTTAACAATATTGATTCTTCCAATCCAGGAGCATGGGATATCTTTCCATTTTTTTAACTCTTCTTTAATTTCCTTCATCAACAGGTTATACTTTTATGTGTATAAGTCTTTCACCTCCTTGGTTAGATTTGTTCCTAGGTATTTTATTACTTTGGGTGCTATTTTAAAAGGGATTGTTTCTTTACTTTCTTTTTCTGTTGATTCATCATTAGTGTAAAGAAATGCAAGTGATTTTTTTACGTTAATATTGTAACATGCTACCTTGCTGAATTCTTTGATCAGCTCTAGTAGTTTTTGTGTGGGTCTTTTAGGATTTTCTATATATAATAACATGTCATTGGCATATAGTGACACTTTTACCTCTTCTTTTCCAGTTTGTATCCCTTTTATTTCTCTCTCTTGCCTGACTGCTGTGGCTTGGACTTCCAGGACTATGTTGAATAGGAGTGGTGATAGTGGGCATCCTTGTCTTGTCCCAGACTTTAGTGGGAAGCTTTTGAGTTTTTCACCGTTGAGTACTATGCTGGCTGTAGGTTTGTCATATATAGCTTTTATGATGTTGAGATATGTTCCCTCTATACCCACTTTGACGGGAGTTTTTATCACAAATGGGTGTTGAATTTTATCAAATGCTTTTACTGCATCTATTGAGATGATCATGTGGTTTTTGTCTTTTCTCTTGTTGACGTGACATATGACATTGATTGATTTGCATATGTTGAACCACCTTGTGTCCCTGGGATGAACTCCACTTGGTCATGATGTATAATCTTTTTTATGTGCTGTTGGATTCTATTTGCTAATATTTTGGTAAGGATATTTTGTCTATGTTAACCAGTGATATTGGCCTACAATTCTCTTTTCTGGTGGTGTCTTTGCCTGGTTTTGGTATCAGGGTGATGGTGGCTTCATAGAATGAGTTTGGGAGTATTCCCTCCTTTTCATTCTTCTGGAAGAGTTTGAGAAGGACTGGTATGTGTTCTTCTTTGTATGTTTGGTAGAATTCCCTGGTGAAGCCGTCTGGTCTTGGACTTTTATTTGTAGGGAGAATTTTTATTGCTAATTTGAATTCATTTCCAGTGATTGGTTTGTTCAAGTGGTCAGTTTCTTCTTGGTTCAGTCTTGGTGGACTGTATGTTTCCAGAAATTTGTCCATCTCCTCTAGATTATACATTTTGGTTCCATATAGTTTTTCATAATATTCTTGTATGATATTCTGTATTTCTATTTTATTTGTTGTAATTTCTCCATTTTCCTTTCTTATTTTGCTTATTAGTGCTTCTCTCTCTTTTCTTCTTTGTGAGTTTGGCCAGAGGTTTGTCAATTTTATTTACTTTTCAGAAACATCAGCTTTTGATTTGACTGATGTTTTTTCTATGGTTTATTTTAATCTCTATTTTATTTATTTCCTCCCTGATCTTTATAATTTCCTTCCTTCTGCTGCCTTTTTTGGTTTTTTGCTCTTCTTTTTCTAGTTCTTTTAGCTGGTGGGTTAGATTGTTCATTTGAGATTGTTCTTTTTTGAGGAAGGCCTGTATCACTATAAAATTCCCTCTTAGCACTGCCTTTGCTGTGTCCCATAAATTTCATGTGGTTGTATTTTCATTTTCATTTGTCTCAAGATATTTTCTAACTGCTGATTTGATTTCATCATTGACTCATTGATTTTTTTAATAGCATGTTGTTTAATCTCCATGCTTTCCTTTTTTTCTCCTTTGTTCCTCTCTAGTTGATTTCTAGTTTCATGGCATTGTGGTCAGTAAAGATGCTTGAGATAATTTCTATCTTCTTAAAGTTGTTGAGGCTTCTTTGGTGACCAACTACATGATCAATACTAGAAAATGTTCCATGTGCACTTGAAAAGAATATATATAATAATATGACATGGAGTCAATGACTACTTGGCAGTTTCAATACTTTTAAAATTACTTTATGGAAACATTATATATTATGGAGTATTTGGGAAAGGGGAGAAAAGTACAAATTGAATTTAACCATAATCAAGCACTCAGAAAGCTATGAATATCTTGATGTTAATAGCATCCTTCATAAAGAATATTTTATTCTCTAAAGGTAGTACATTTGTTGCAGAGTTAGTGTTCACCAGATGCTCCTGCATCCCTGTCATTTCCTAGGATCTCTTGAATGTGTGTGTGGGCTTGGGGTCCAGTTCTGGAGGATGGATGTGGTGACAAAACATGCTTCACCCTCTGGGCATGCCAGCTCGGGCTGGTGTAGCTCCTTCACCCCTCCCTTCTTAAACACAGTGCCCTTGGGAATCACATGTGCCACTGACATGGCTTCAAGATGAAGAAGGGTTCCCTGACCCTTGTCTGCCTTTGTGTGTATGAGTGATCCAAAACTGAAAGCTCTGTCTTTGACTGCCAAATGGCCGATCCTATCCTAATAAATGCCATGTCTCAAAAGTGTGATCATTCTACATATTAACTTTGTATTTCAGCTTTTTTTTTACTGAACATTATATAGTAATACATACAGGTGAGATATATATATATACACTTAAAATAATAATTTAATTAGCCATAAATATTGTGTGTATATACATTTACATATAGTATTAATAGCATTGGTAAAATAATATACACATATACTACTATTTGTGGTCAGTTAAATTATTATTTTACTACTATTTTAAAATAAACATATAAGTAAATAAATAGTAGTGTAGTGTGTATATATATATATTTTTTTTTTATTTTATTGCAGGCATTCAGACGTATAAATGTCACATACATTTTATTCCTGAGCACACAAATGGATGCATTTTAAGTGTCAGCCTATATATTGTCAGACTATGTGATCACATCTTCTGAAACTAGGAAATTCATGCTTAGTTTCTCCTTTCCTGTGGAGTGACTGTATTTTTGGATGTCTCCTATGAGGATCAAAGTGGGCTTCACATGTACTGTAGAGTCTTTCCTATTAAGCCAAACTATCCCAAGCATGCTTTTCAAATTTAGTTGAAAGCTCTTTATCACTTTTGAGTAATGCTGTAATAGATGGACAAAAATGTCACTGTATTTTGGTGGCTAATTAGATTAAGTGATACTTTTTTAGATTCAGAGTGTAAAACGCTGCATTTTAATAATCCACACTACTCCAATCACAAGCACCTTAATATCTTATTTATTTCATTCGAATTTTTCAAATATACCATTCATTTCATCAAACTATGGAAGAAAGGAACATGACTAAGTCAATAGTAAAGTTGTACAGTGAAAAATGCCCTTTCTGAATGAATAGTACGTTTTCAGTTTTGTATGCCAGCATTTGTATTTTACATAATGTTGGATATATTGGACTTTTGCCAAATTCAAAAAAATTTGGTAATTTTTAATATCCTGTTTTTAGTTTTTTGTTGTTGTTTGTTTGTTTTGCCAGCATTGATTTATGAATCTGTTAACTATATAACAGAAAATGTTTGTAAACTAAGGGAGTGGCAATTATTATATGTTATGATCTGCTCTATCAGTTACCATAACTTCTTGCAAGTTGCCTCCCACTGCATCTGACTTGACATTTGTGGCTCAGTGTATGATAGGGCTTGGTCTTTTCCCAGAAACAAGTCACCAAAAGAATAAAGATTTAACCTAAAAATATTTCCTGGACAAGAAATGTGGATTATTTCATCCTTAAAGGAAACTCATATACACTTAAGGAGCCATATTTTTTCTAAAGATGAGTTTATTTCTGTTCTACTTTAACATAAGGCATTTCAGAGATTTACTGGTTTCCACAGCAAGTGTCTAGCTGTATTTTATAATAAATGAGCATAAACTCAAGACTGCAATGGAAATTATTCCTTTGTGATTTTTAAGTGAAGAAATTCCAGAAATAAATAGACCCACAAGAAGTGTATAGACATGCAACAGAGTGTGACCCATTGTGCTGCCTGGCAAAATCACTGTGACATCAAGGGTTTGGAGACGTTTCATAATAAGCTAAAAGAGTATAAGCCAGCAAGACAGTCACCAAAACCTCAAGAATTTTAGCAATTTTAGTCAAGCAAAGTTTCCATTGCTTTGATCTCCATCTCAAGCACTGAAGGAAGTCTGGCACTGCCATCTTGCACTATAATTGTTATTATGACATCTTACCCTGATGGTGGTCCTGCGATATTTCACTTGGCTTAAGATGAGCCAAAAAGACATAGGCTGATCAGTGAAGTAACATCTGGGCAGGAAGAGGGAAAATCTAACAGGGCAAACTCTGAGAGCTAAGCCAACAATGCTAGGAGGGTAGTTACCAGGCTGACCTCGCTCCAGGTGATAATTTACATTAGCATTCCATCAGGAGGAGGAACGGTTTGGAGAAATGAATCATTTTCTAGTTCTTTCTGAGTCTTTGGTTTATTAAATTTTAATCAATGATTAACTCATATAATACTAGATATCCAACACACCCTCAAATATTAGAGTCCAAACTACCTGTCATTCTGCTTCAATCCTTGACAAAATTTGTAGAACAAATGTAAGATTAATTACCAAACAAATCTCTCATTCTCCACCTACCCCCAATTACGCTCACCAAATATTCATATTTTCATCAAATATTTGTCAGACTTGCATTCACTCTTCAGAAAATGAGCAAAGAGATTGAAGGGATTCTGTTCATGAGAACTTAGAAAAATATTTGCGACAGGACTTCCAACCTGGTAAATGTCCTGCAGTGCCCAGCTCTTGACTGAAATATTTCTTATACATGCTCCCAAAACTATTTTTAGATGAAGTAGAGTAATAGACAAATTGCGGAAACAGATAAGTAGATGTGAAAACAGACAGACATACTTATTTAGAGATAAAGAGATAAAGCATGCAAGCATAAAGGGTATAAAACTTTGAAAGTCAAAATTTTAAAAATCTGTCATTTATATCCATTATTGCTGATATTTGTAGATGTCACCTTGAATTTGAAAAGCATGTTTTCTAAAGACATACAAAACTTCCTGTAAGTCCGAATTCTAAATATCCTTGTCTTACATATCATTATTCGAGTTGGTCTTGATCTGTTATTTATATCTTAATCCACTTAACCAATGGATTTATCCCTAAAAGCAGGAATACTCAAGTGTGTCCAATGGGAATGCATTTGGAGACTTATTCTTTGGCTCAAAAAAATGTTACTCTAGAAAAGTATCTTTTTTGAAATATTTTACTCTAAATATAAAATATCTGCATACCTTGGCATGGTCAGAAGTAGTAATTCTATGTGCTTTACTTATCAGAAAAAAAATCAAATTTTAATTTTCTTTGGTCATTGCCAAAGTGATGGTAGAGAAATACCCTCCAGCAGTCCTGAAGACCTTGTCCATAAAGAATGCTCAATAAATTCATTAGTGTTAATGTTTTTATATTTGGGCAAAGAAGCACAATATTGACCAACTATTATCAGAGCTATGAATTTCTCAATACACTATGTTTCTTTTAAAGAAAAGCAATTATTCAATTTAGATTGTAATTCTTTTAAAAACACATCATTGCTTAATTTTCCTTACATATGTTTTTATGCAAAAAAAAAAAGAGAGAGACAAATGACCCTGAGTAAAATTCTCTTGGGAATTAACACTGACTGAGTGCTTTAGTATGCTATCTCCTTTTTCACCTGCACATCTGAAACTAAGTCATGCTGGAAAATGTTTTTACTGTTTCAATTGTAGCCACTTAAAGCATAACAAAATTTATTAGGTTTTGAATACTGCTTCTCTTCATGATGATATATTGGACATTATAACAGGCAAAGGAAGAATAATAAGCCAATCATGGCCACTGAAAATAGATATTAATAATGTAATGCTCCTATTGACTTATGTGATGTTTCATAAAAAATGTCTTTGCTGATTTCTAAAATTAGTCAAGCACACTAAGGGTTTAAAAAAAGATTAAATGAGCCAAAATGTATTTTAAGCAAAAGGTGTTTTTGAAAGTTTAAAAAAAATTCTTTAGGAAATTCTACTCATAACTACACTATTAGATTCCTTTGCAGTAAAAATGTATATTTCAAAAGAGATTTACTGGAGTGATATCAGCAAGATAGTGGAGTAGGAAGTTTCAGGCCCAGGTTCCCCTACAGAAGCATGGAGTTAACAACATATGGCCCAAAGTGCCTTTGGGAGAACGCCAGAAACCAGGTAAGATATTGCAGCTCCCTGGATGAGTGCAAAGCCAGAAGGCACTGGGCAGAAGCCAGGAGGAAGGTTCCTTGCATCTGCCCACCACACCCTGTCACAGCAAAGCCTGATCTGGATAAAATCGCCAGCCCCCAGGCTCATCTCTCTACTCAGAAGAGAAAAAGAAGAGTGCACTGTGAGTCAATGGTCCAGCTTTCCAGAGGGCTACCCAAGGGATGGGTCTCATCTGGCCTGACTCAGAGCACCAACATGATTGGCAGTTTGGCGCCAGGTTGAGGGCCACAAAGACACAATCGGAGAGACCACCTTACTGCAGATGGACACCAAGGAGGAGCAAGAGCTTACACGATCCAGAGAAGGGGGTAAACTTCTTTAGCTGGGGAATATTCGCACAAGCTCAGAAAAGATACAGCTTCAGAAAAGGTTTTAGGTACTCCCCAAATCTCCAGCCAAGCTTACAGTCAAGGTCTTCCCCTGAGTGAAGGTATGAAGACAGTAAAACTGAGAGGTGTGGCTGTTGGTTTGTTTGTTTGTAATTAAAAAAAATTTTTAAGACATTATTTCTTTTAGAGCAGATTTAGGCTCACAGAAAAACTGAAGGGAAAGTACAGAGATTTCCCATATACCCCCTGCCCCCACACATGCACAGCCTCCCCCGTTATCCACAACCCCCATCAGAGCGGTTCATTTGTTAAACCTGGTGAAACTACACTGGCACATCCTAACCAGACATCATTGACATCACAGGTCACTCTCGGTATTGTACATTCTGTGGGTTTGGACAAATGTGTGATGACAACTATCAATCACTATGTAGCCTACAGATATTTTCGCTGCCCTGAAAGTCCTCTGTGCTCAATCTATTTATCCCCCGACCCCCAACTTGTGGTAATCAATAATTTTACTGTCTCCATAGTTTGCCTTTTCCAAAATATATAGGAATCTTACAGAACATAGCATTTTCAAATTAGCTTCTTTCACAGGAATATGCATTTGAAGTTCTGCATGTATTTTCATGGCTTCATAGCTCATTTCTTTTTAGTGCTGAATATTATTTCATTGTCTGGACATACAGCTGTTTATTTATCCATTCATCTAATGAAGGACATCTTCCAAGGTTGCTTCCAAGTTTTGGCAATTATGAATAAATATGCTATAAAAATCTGTGTGCAGGTTTTTGTGTGGACATAAGTTTTCAGATCCTTTGGGTGAATACCAAGAAATGTGATTGTTGGATAACATGGAAAGTGTATGTTTAGTTTTCTAAGAAACTGCTAAAACTATCTTTCAAAGTGGCTATACTAATTTGAGGTCCCACCAACAACAAATGGGAGTTCCTGTTGCTCCACATCCTTGCCAGCATTTGGTGTTGTCAGTGTTCTGGATTTTGGCCATTCTAATAAGTGTGTAATCATATCTCATTGCTATTCTGATTTGCATTTCCCTGATGACATATGATATGCAGCATATTTTCATGTGCTTATTGCCACCTGTACATCTTCTTTGGTGAGGTGTCTGTTAAGGCTCTTGACCCATTTTTTAATTGGTTTGTGTTCTTACTGAGTTTTAAGAGTTCTTCAAATGTTTTGGGTACCATTCTTTTATCAGACATGTCTTTGCCAATGTCATCTCCCAGTGTATGGCTTATCTTCTCATTCTCTTGACACTGTCTTTCACAGAGTAGAAGTTTTTAATTTTAATAAAATCCAACCTGTCAACTATTTATTTTACAAATCATGCCATGGGTATTGCATTGCCATACCCAAGGTCATTGAGACTTCCTCCTATATTATCTTCTAGGACTTTTATTTTATATTTACCTAGTAGGTCTGTTGTTTTACATTTAGTCCTGTGATCCATTTTGAGTTATTTTTTGTGAAGGCTCTAAGGTCAATGTCTAGATTCATTTTTCAAAGTGTGGATGTCCAGCTATTCCAGCGCCATTTGCCGTTGCTTCTTCAGTGATGAGCTGTTGACTATATTTATGTGGGTCTGTTTCTCGGCTTTCTGTTGTGCTCCATTGATTCTTTTGTCTATTACTTTGTCAAAACCACACTGCCTCGATTACTGTAGCTTTATAGTAAGTCTTAAAGTCAGAGAGTGTCACTCTTCCAACTTCATTCTTCTGTGATATTGTGTTGGATGTTCTGGGTCTTTTGCCTCTTCATATAAAATTTAAAGTCAGTTTCTATATATATATATCCATGAAATTGTTTGCTGAGATTTTGATTGGGAGGAAGAACTAACAGTTTGAAAATACTGAGTCATCCTGTCCATTTATTAAGGTCTTGTTTGATTTCTTTTGTAAGTATTTTGTAGTTTTCCTCATATAGATCTTGTAAATCTTAGGTAAATTTATACCTAAGTATTTCATTTTATTGGTTACTAATATAAATGATATTGTGGATTTAATGCCATATTATACTTGTTCATTGCTGGCATATAGGAAGGCAATTAACTTTTGTATATCAACCTTAAATCCTGCAACTTTGCTATAATCACATCTGTTTTTTCGAATGCCCAAATCTCAACAAAATACCACAAAGTATACAAAGAAGCTGGGGGAAGTAGCCTAATCAAATGAACAAAATAAATCTCCAGAAACTGACTATACAGAAACAGATCTGCAAATATTTCAACAAGGAATTCAAAATAACTGTCTTAAAGATGCTCGATAAGCTAAAGACAACTTGGATAGACAACTAAATACAATCATGATGACAATGAATGCACAGATTGGGAATATCAAGAGAGACAGAAACTATGAAAAAGCACCAAATAGAAATTCTGATGCTAAGGAATGCAATAACTAAATTGACATTTTCTCTAGAGAGATTCAGAAGCAGATATCATGAAAAAGAGAGAATCAGACTTAAAGACAGGTCACTTGAATATTGAATCAGAGATACTAAAAGAAAAAAAAATGAAGAAACACAAGAGAAATTAAGAGTCTATGAAATAATGCCAGGAAAGCAATAAATTCATGATGCATATGAAATAGCAAGAAACAGAGAGCCTATCTGAATAAATAATGATCAAAACTTTACAAACTTGAGGAAGGAAATGGAAGTGCAAATTCAAGAAACTCTACAAATTCCAATTAACATAAATCCAAAGAGACTCACACCAACAGATTATAATCAAACTGGCAAATCACAATCAAAAAGAGAATCTTGAAAACAGCAAAAGAATAATGATTCATTACATACAAGGGAGCTTCTATAAGATTATCAATGGATTTCTCAGCAGAAATCTTGCAGACCAGAAGGGTATGGGTTGATAAATTCAAAATACTAAAAGAAGACAAAAACAAAAACACCAACCAAAAATACAGCATCTAGTAAACTGTCCTTCAGAATGACAGATATTTGCATTTTCATGATGATTAATGCCATTGAGCCCCTTTCCTATACCTGTTGACCACTTGTATGTCTTCTTTGGAGAAGTGACTACTCAAGTCTTTCTGCATTATTAAATCAGGTTATTTACTGTTTGGCTTCTAAGCTGTAAGAGTTCTTTATATATTTGGATATTTACACCTAATCAGATACATGTTTGCAAATATTTTCTTCAGTTCCATAATCTGACGTTTCATGCTGTTTACTTCTTTTGCTGTGCAGAAGCTTTTTAATTTGATGCAATCCCACTTGTTATTTTTTGCTTTTATTTCATGTGTTTTGGGGGTCATATCCAAAAAAAAAATTGTCCAGACCAATGCCAAGAGACTTTACTCAATGTTTTATTTTGGTCGTTTTAAATTTTCACATCTTACATTTAAGTCTTTAATCCATTTTGAGTTGATTTCTGTAAAAGGTGTGTAAGAATCCCGTTTAATTCTTCTGCATGTAGCTTTGCCAGCAACATTTATTGAAAAGACTATCTTTCCCCAGTGTGTGTTCTTGGTAACATTGTTAATGGGTATTATCAAAAAGACAAATGATAAGTGTTAGTGAAGATGTGGAGGAAAGGAATCCTTGTATCTTGTTGGTGGGAATGTAAATTGGTACAACCCCTACAAAGACAGAATGGGAGTTCTTCAAAAAATTACAGATAGATCCAGGAATCCACTTTTGGTTATATATTTTTTAAAAAGATGAAATTAGTATCTTGAAGAAATATCTGCACTCCCATATTAATTGCAGCATCTTTGACAATAACCAAATTTGAACATAACTTAAACATGTGTCAACAGACAAATATTAATAAACAAATTTGTGCTAATGAACAAACAACTTTAATATGTGTGGATGTATATATACATTCATGTTTTATTTATATACATATAATTGTATATGTGCAAATGATACACACACAAATGAATGTTATTCAGTCTTAAAAAAAGAAGGAAATCTAGCCATTTGTGACAACATGGATCAACCTGGAAGACATACACCTAAGTGACATATGTCAGACACAGAAAGACAAATGCTCCATGATCTCACTCATATGTGGAAACTAAAATAGTCAAATTCATAGAAGCAGAACAGAGAATGGTGGTTGCCAGGGACCAGGGAGAGAGGGAACAGGGAGATTTTGATTAAGGATATAAAGTTTCAGTTAATTAGGATCAATAAGTTCTGGAGACCTAATGTAAAACATGGTAACTATAGTTAACACTTCGTTTCATACTTGAACTTTGATGGAAGGGCAAGTCTTAGGTAATCTCACCACATACACTAAAATGAAATCTATGTGAAGTGATGGATATATTCATTAACTTGAGTGTGGTGGTTACCTCATAAAGTATATGTATATTGAATGTCAAGTCATATACCTTAAATATATACAATATTTATCTGTCAGTTATACCTTTATGAAACTAGAAAAAAATGGAGACATTAATACTTTCCAAGATAAACAAAAGCTGAGAGTATTCATCATCACTGCCCTAGCCCTAGCAGAAACACTAAAAGTATTCCTTCAAGTAGAAATGAAAAGATGCTAGACAGAAACATAAAAACATATAAAATTATAAGGCTATGTGGTAAAGGAGATATATACACAAGTAAATAATCCTGTAGCATTGTAGTGTTGATAGTTATATCACTTTTTATTCTGTACATAATTTAATAGATAAAATCATAGAAGTAGCTATAAATCTCTGTTAATGTTACACACTATAAAAGATGTCACTTGTGAAATCAGTAAATAGAGCAGGTAGTAAGGGTTCAACTTTATTCTTGTGCATGTTGGATATACAGCCTCTGGGTACCAGTTTTGCAAGATGAAAAAGCTCTAGAGATCTGTTGCACAATGATGGGACTATAGTTAGTACTGTTAAACTGTACTGAACTCTACACTTAAAAATGTTTAAAATGGTAAATTTTATGTAATGTGTTTTTTTACCACAATTTCTTGAAAAATTAAAAACGTGATTTTTAAGTAACTACAGTGTTTGGTGTTAACCCCCTGCCTCCAAGAAGTCGTATCATAATTTGCACAGTGCTATATACTCCAGACTGGTAATTGTCTGAGGACCCATGAGGGTCCTTTACAGAGGACCTCGGGGGGTCAAAATTATTTTTCAGTATACAAAGATATCATTTGCCTTTCATATTTTTATTCTGTTTCATGTGCACAGTGCAGGCTACATGACAAATCCACAATTATTTGGAAAGGCTATTAAAATATTCTTCTTTTTTTAACTACATATTTATACCAAGTTCACATCTCTTCATATAATTCCACCAAAAAACGTACTGTGCTATAGTGGATGCAAATGCAGATATGAGAATCCAGCATCTTCTATTAAGCCAGAACATTAAAGAAATGTTTACAAAAATCATGTAAAACAATGCCACTTTTATCTTTATAGATGTTGGGAGAAAAATCTTTGTATTTATCTTTTAAAAATAAATGAATAGTCATTTTGCATTAAAAATGTTTATATCACTATGTACAGTGTGGATTATTGTCATTTAAAAATAAATTAATAATACAAAACAATATGAATATACTTAAAGCTACTAAACAGTACACTCAAAAATGGTTAACATTGCAAATTTTAGGGTAAGTGTACTTTACCACAATTAGAATTAAAAATGAATTAATAAATATTTTAAAGTTACCCAGTTTTAATTTCTAATAGTATGAACACCAATAGTAGATACAATTGACATAAACAAAACACTCCTTCAAGCTCTAAGTTTTGAATGGGAATGTGTTCTGAGACCACAAAGTCTGAGAAAAGCTACTCTCAACCATTCCTGCTATTTTAGCTGATTATTACATTAGAATTAAAATCTGTTGCAAAAATGGAAAGAAGCTCAGTTCCTTCAAAAAAATTTCACAATTATCTTGAAACAAATGAAAATTGACTTTTTTATTACTCATCAATTCAGTTTTTTAAACAAAGGCTGTGACAGCTCTGCCAGCAATAATAAAAATAGCTGATGTACTTGGTAACTGAAATTAGCTTTTCCATCACCTGATGGCACAACTCAAGTTTTTCTCTTCTGTTTGTAAAGTGTGATGTCTGCTGAGTTTTCATGCATGAGACAGAGGCATATAAAGCTTTTCTCCAAAAGAGAGAAAATGGATAATCTCCTCAGTAAACACAACAAATTTCAATTTTTAAATAAATGGTTGGTATATGTGGCATGTAATAGATCTGAATTTCTCATCTATAATGACTGGATAAAGAAGCTGTGGTATATATATATAATGGAATACTACTCAGCCATAAAAAAAGAATGAAATAATGCCATTTGCAGCAACATGGATGGACCTGGAGAATGTCATTCTAAGTTAAGTCAGTCAGAAAGATAAAGAAAAATGCCATATGATATCACTTATATGTGGAATGTAAAAAAGACAAATGAACTTATGTATGAAATGGAAACAGACTCACAGACTTAGAAAACAAACTAATGGTCACTGGGGGGAGGGAGTGGGAAAGAATATACTGGGAGTTCGACAGTTGCAGATACTAACTACTATATATGAAATAGATAAACAGGTTTATACTGTATAGCACAGGGAACTATATTTGATACCTCATAGTAGCTTATGGTGTAAAAGAATTTGAAAATAAATATTTGTATATTTATGTATAACTGGAACATTGTGCTGTACACCAGAAATTGACACAACATTGTAAACTGACTATATTTCAATAAAAAGAAATACAAAAAAAAAGTAAATTGCCTTTCCATTGTGAAGGCAGCAAGCAGCAGTTTTCTTTCATGTAGCTTGAAAACAACACTATTATAATAAAAGGCACTGAGAACAAAAAGATGACTTACTGCCTTGGTCAAGAAACGTGAGTGTTAACAATTGTTTGGTGTGTTGCTAACTTGTTGTGTTGGTATTAGTCTGGTCCGTAAAAATAAATACACCTCTTCCTAAGGCAACCAAAAACGTTACTGCTACAGAATTTGGGAAAATCTATTTTTACTTTTACTAATAAATCAGACGTTGAATGATGGTGGATGTTCACAGAAGCTCTCCGTAAACAACCACACTCACAGCTGTTTCATGAGGCCCCTGGCTTCTCTTAAAAGAATGGACACAACAAATTTTTTGTATGAAAAGTCACATAGTAATCACACATGTGGCTCTGGGTGCAGGGAATCTCTATAGCAACTACTCAGCTCTGCCATGGTGTTGGAAAAACAGCCATCAGCAATGCAGCCATGAATGCAGTTGGCTGTATTTCAATAAAACTTTATTTATAAAAATAAGCTGGAGGGGGGCAGATTTGGTCCATGGGCCGCAGTTCAAGGAACCTTGTCTTAGATCCTTGCTTTCTGTTTCTCCCCATCAGTAAATGACTGTGTGTTGTAATCAGGGCATTGCTGTATATTTCCATGCCAGATTTGACTCATTTAAGCCAGTAACAACAACTAAGTGTTGACATGAATAGATCACCAGCAATTCATAAAACATATTTGAAACACTGTTGCTCTTTATTCACAAAATGCTCCCTTACACCTTTTTGATTTTGGCTCAGAAAATGAAACTTTCCAGCTCACGTATGTAAACTGACTTCAGTTAGCTTAACCATCCACTGACAGTGACAACTCAGTTAATGGGGATTACTTTGCAAAACCAGTCAAGGTTGAAAAGAATGTTTCTCTCATCTTCTATACTTGCTAAAGGTCACATATAGAAAATAGAATTTCCCAAATTCCCCACTCACCTAAGAGTATACCCTGCCATCAGCAAGTCCCCCACAGTCATAAACACTGGTCTAGTGTGGCCAGTTAGAAACTTATTGCATTTTGCAGTCCAATGGCTCGGCAAAAACAATTTTTATTTTTACCTCGTGTATCAACCTGTGTGAAAATCTTTCCATGTCAGAGAAGCAGTAGGAGGCAAACATTAAAGTCCTTTTTTATTATTATTATTTTACTGTTAGAAAAAAAGGCTTCAAAACATTGTCTCCTCTCAAAATGTGGACAACTGAATGATCAGCGGGGGTTAGCCTGAGGTTACTCCACTGCAGTAAATGTTCACACGTTACCACATTCTTCATACTAGATTACCATTATCAATGGCTCCATCCATACAGAAGCACTGACATTCACAAACCGGGGGCGAAATTCAAAGTCCACTGAGGGCAAGGAATCGAAGTTTGATTTTTCAAACTGCTGTAGAAATCAGTTTTCTTTTTTCTCTATTTTTCCTCTTGTCTCTTGTCCTGCTCTGGTCTCTCTCCAACGTATTCAAAGTCTGGAGGTCAAAAACTTCCAAGATTCTGAACTCTTCTCTCTTATCACATGCAAGTTTCTTTTCATATCTTTCGAGGCCATCAGTAGTTTAGTTCCACAGTTGTTATCCCATCCCAGGAGGTTTTCTCAATTCAGGGCAAAGTAGGCACCTTACCTTGAAGGCCTCTAAAGGTCTCAACCATGTCTTTGCTCAGATTGAGATTTTTATTCATAATAATACACTAAGTCACACTATCCGCCTATCAAAATCCGGTTCCAATTTCAAATCCTGAAGTTATCCTTTTTCCTATCCTGAAACAGACTGCCAGACATTTCCCCAGCAAAGATGGTTTATTTGGAGTCAGCAGAGAATTACAAATCAGGGTCTGCAGTCTTGGGAGCCACATGCAAGTCTCCACAGGGCAAGGGGAGGAGCCGCTTTTATAGAGGGGAAAGGAAGTTGGGGGGTGCTGCAGTAAACAAAGAGCCCATGGCTTTTCAATGGCTGAGTCCTTGCTAGGAAAGAAGTGGAGACTTCCTTCTTCCTGTTGGGTTCTGCCTGAGAGCACCCCTGCTGGTCTCCCGGCTCTACTTAAGTGAGGTTTCTGTTTATTAATTTCTTACACTATCTACCGACCACTTGATTTCTGTCCCTTCTTATCTCAAAGCTGTCTCACACCAAGTGAAAACCAAAGTTCTTACAATGAACTACATTTAATGATCTGGCACCCCATAATCCAATGCTCCCTCTGTCTTTGCTTCATCTACTGTTGTGCCCCTTTAAACATATTCCTGCCACAGGACATTTGCACTTGACATCCCTGCTGCCCGAATGTGCTTTTCCAGGTACCTCTATGGCCAATTCAGTCCTTCATTTCCTTCAGATTTCTACCCAGTGAGTCCTTCACTGAGTGCCCTGCAGAGATTCCTCAACTGACCCTGACTTGCCCAGTAACACTTTCTTCCTCAATGCTCCTGCTTAGCTTTCTTTTTAATATATTTACTTTTTACCTTGCTTACTGTCTGCTCTACTGCATTTTAAGCCATGCTGGAACAGGTATCTCATCAGTTTTGTTCAGTTTTGTATGAACAGCCCCTAGAAGAGCATCTGAAACAATATGCCCTGTGAATGTTTGCTGGGGGAACGCATGTCATAAGCATGACTTAACCACTAACTTTCCGCCTTGTTTCCTGGTCTTTATTCCCTGCACAATGCTAATCAGCCCCAGTTAGATTGCCAGGGCTTGAGGTCATGGCCTCGGTTTCATCTTTTTGAATTCCTGACACAACTAGAACAGTGCCGAGCATATGAAAAAAATTCAATATATATATAGGTTTTGATCTTTAAGGTGTTGTAACTGAAAAAAACATCTAAAGTAAAAAAAAAAAGAATGTAAATTTTCCAGAAATAGAACAAGCTCACTGTTTGGCTGAGAAGTTCTGGGAAATATAGTTCTGGTTAGGATGAAAAATTCAAGAACCAATTTCCATTTATTACTGTCTCTTCTCAGTAACGCTCTACCCCTATTTAAACACTGAGCCTGAATAACTCAAGACATTGTGAAATGCGAGGAAGATGAAGGTAAGAACATCAACAGAAAACCAGAATGGACGAGGGGAGCTTTGTAAAACCTTTAATGAAACTGATGCCAATCTTCCTTTGAGCATGAAACAACTTAATTAAAATGTCCCCTTACCAGTTTCAGAATCTCTATTGTTACACTTTAATTATATGCAAACTGAAATTTTGTTTGTGTTAAATATTTTGCTCCACTTAGAAGTATTATTCCCTAGCCCTTAAATTATACACAGTGACCTCAGTATAGCAGTTAGAAAAACCTCTGCTTTAAAGCAGGAACCATAGCTGGTGCAATAATAAATCAGCTCCAGTTAGTGCAGTAGTGATGACCGAGCAGCCTCCAGACGTTAGAAATCTGTGGGTCCATACTTAACCAAGCTCACCTGCAGGGAATGTGGACCTGTCTCCAGTGTAGGTGTCCAGCTCATTTTTGTGGTTGCTGCTCTGTGTGTGAGAGTCCACCCTGATCTCTGGCCTTTCCGCCAATCAGCCTCGCCAAATTGGTTCTCAGATGGAGGCACTGCTGCTGTGATGTGACATTTTAAAGAACAGAGCTCTGAATCTGTATATTCTCGTTTGGGCAAAAATTAGAGTTTCTCCACAAAGAAGTAAGATTCAGAACTGAACCTGTCCCTGCCCTGTAACTTTTGCACCTTTGGACGTAGCCAGTGCTCAATAAATTGAACTAAAGTTGAGTTTCATACCCTCCTTGTCACTGAGCCAACATTTTCAAAAGCCAGACCTCACTTACAAATACCAGGAAGTATAGAAGTCACGTTACACAACATCGCTGTTCTTAGATAGTCTCAAGGAAATTCCCTGCTATTACCAGGGAATAAATCTTCCTTCACACAGTAATATTTTCTCCCCTACATTCAGGAATTATCCAGCATCCCTATACTGAAAGAGAAGGAAGTTCTATAGAATCACTTGCTTATGATTTTTGCTTTGGAAGCCTTCTTGTCTATTTCCTGCAAAGAACTGAGGAAGAAATTTATCATGTTTTCCTTTGTATTTCAAAAGAAAAAGAGGGAATTCATGATTGAATATTAATAAGGGGCCACAGTCCCTGCCCTGGGGCCCTAGGCTTAATCTGAATGGGCCAGAACACCCCACCACCTGCCATGTTTTTCAGGAAAATACTTCTGGTGATCAGAGGTAACTTTCATTGTCCATTCATGGTCAAATGGCTCATATCAGGTAAGCTGAAGGAATTTTCTTGAAAAACCATCTCATACGATCAGGCATCTATACTTTGGGGTATAAATATTGCTGATTAAATTTCCAGTCTAGCTCTTTTTACTCCTGTGTCTTCAAGTGACTTAAATTACATTTCTGAACTTCACATGCAGTGCAGTCGTCAAAATAATTCTTTTTTTAACAGAGAATTTATTAGGATTAAATGAGATGATGCTTCTGACAGTATTTTGAAAATGCAAAGCCACTCTCCAGCTCTTAGTTACGATTTCCATTTTTAAATTTGCTTCTCTTTTGTATAATCCTCTCATCCTAGTGAACCCAATTGGCATGTTTTCACTATTACATAATAATGACCAAGATCACTATTTTAATTTTCTATATGGCAGCTCTGATCATGTTTATCCCTATGAATAGCTCCATGGCATCTACTAAGTTGATGATCCTCTGACAGGTATATTTATATATTTTAAAACACATTTATTGTTGTATAGTTCCTGTATAAATTAGGATTTTGAAACTGCACCACTTGGGGAGTGATGGAAATGTTAGCAATCTTGATTGTGTGCTGGTTTCATGGGCATGTACATCTATCAAAATTCATCCAGTTGTACATCTCAAATATGTGTAGTTTATTGACATACTTATTTTTAAGAACCATTTTTTTGTATCTTCTCTATGTTTTATGCCACACCCCTGGAAAATTACAGTGGGGAACATTCTAGAAATTTACTAATGACACCTCAGTGACAGATGCTCAACACAAACTAGTTGAGGAAAATGAGCTTTCATGAAATGGCATGACTGGAAGCCATGTCTCGGGGTCTAACCAGTATCACATTCATTTTAGTCAAGCTGGACGGCCTCAGATACAGACAAAAATATTCTCTTCCTTAGACCTCAGATTTTCAGATGATTTCTCTGGTGTCAGTACTCAATGGCCAGTGGTCCAAAATGGACTTTATCACTGCCAGTGTGAATGACTTAACAAAAACTACAATTAATTTTGATTGTTTGCAAAGGCAGTAATAGTACCTCTGGATATCCTCACAAAGCATCTGATGCAGTCTAGACATGGCCTGTGCATTCCAGTATTTGAATTACTTTTTGACAACATTTTAAAGAATTTATCATTTCTTCAACTAAGGTCTTGTAAATTCCTCTCGTATGCCAAGTACAAAATATATTTTCTTTGGCATATGCAGAAATGTAACTTAAAGCATATATACCTGGGGTTATAACTCTCTGAGCCATTAAAAAAAAAACCTACATTGAAAAAGTTGCTTTTCTTTCCATTACATGCACCTTCTGTTTCATAGTCTGAGAACAAATCAAGTTCTCTTTGACAATTTGAACACAGAAAATGCCATGATATTGTGATGGATATATACTTAGATTCAAAGAGAGCTGAGATCTGTTTTAGACTGGAGTGGTGTTTTTGTTTTGATACAGTTAGGCATCTTAAATATATGCTGTTGAATTTAGGATTTTAGGTGGAAGGAACCATTTCTTTGTTACTGATTTAATAAACTGTATACATTGTAGTACCTACATTCCAAGGAGCTTCATTGAAAAGTTAGATGCTGTGCCCTCTAGAAGTCTGTCATAAACTTCTTACACTGTTACGGGTTCTCTTTTTGGTATTCTTACAATATCCCAAGCACATCTCTACATTTGGGTTTAATACATATTCTCTGTTTATGTGAGTTTTCCTTCAGATGTGAGCTCTTTGAGTGGCAGGTTTTTCTTACTCATCTTCAAAACTCTTGGACTCAGTCATAGCATTTGGCATGCAGGATACACAGCACCAAGCTGGAGGTGATTAAGTGAATGAATTAAAAAATAAACTGTGGTCTACCATCTAAAGTCAAAGTGGTGCGACTACTATTGATTTTGACTCATTCTTATTTCCTTATTCATTCTACTCATCACCATTCTAAGTGAGATTATCACTTAATGCTTTATAAACCTAAAGAAAATGTATTTGAGTCTTTTTCAGAAACTACTCTAACAGGGTTTGGATTCAGGAGTGTGCTTGTAAATCTTTAAGAGTTGGCTCTGGAGAGGGGAAAAGGAAAGACAGAGAGAGAGAAAGGAAGGAAGAAAAAAAGAAGAAAAGAAAGAAAGGCAGACTTGATTTGTAGCATTTCTGACCTACCACGTACCGTGGCCAGTTTAAAGTGACCAATTTGCCACCAGCACAGAGCTGGGGAGAGAGGCACCACTGGCTCTCCTGAGCAGCAAGGACCCTCCAGGTCCTCCCTGGGGGCCTCTACACCCTCTCCTGTGTCACTCACTCCAATCAGCTTCACTCAGTTGCTTTCTTCTCCAGGTTTTCAGTCTCCTTTTTCAGGGACTGACTTCTATGTAGAGAAGTCATGTCAACATTAGAGCAGTAGGTTGCCAGATTCCTTAAAAATGTTATCTTTAAATAGAATCTTTAAGATCACCAGTCAACCACGAGAAAAAAATTACAAGTAACTTTGGGGGGGAAGCATATTTTAATACTCATATAAAAGTATGATGAGTATGAGATGGATTTTTGGAATCTATTTTGGTTTGTGTTGGGGAAGGTTGTATTATAGTTGATACATTTACTCTTTTTGAGGGGAAAAGCAGATCATTATCTCTAAAAAAAATTCTGTATTGTTTGATAACTACTTCCTTCCTGATTTTTCAATTAATTTAAGCTTAGATTGCCTCTGGTAGAAGAACTCTGGAGCTTTAGACATTTGAGGTAAACCACATCTTTATATATTTATGTATTTAAGGTATCTTGGTTTCTGGCCTACAGTTGTTAGAATCAAATGAGAAAAGACTGCTCAGGAATTCTTTGAGCATCCGACCAACTGAGGTTTTGAAAGAAACCAAGGAGAATGAGAGCTACTTAATTTGTAAGCTGACTTCTGGTGACTCACTGTTTGTGTGTTTGTTTTTTTACCATCAGGGCTAAATGGAAAAATGGTAAAATTGTAACACATTTTATTAGTAGTGATAAAGTCCTGTGATTACTCTAAATCACAGTAGTGATTAATGTACAAGGGAGAAAAGAGATTTCAAATAGACATTTGTGAATATCTTCACTATCCATGCTGTCAAAAATTATTTGAAAGTGTTTAAAAATTCTTTAAAATCTTGAAATATATAAAACTTCCAATAGTCAAAATGTGCACTTTGGTAACAATGCGTTTCTAGTTTTGCTGGGTACAAGTCACCTGTGGAGTTCAACAAACAGTATCATCTTCTTCCAGAGTTCAAACTCAGTATGGTCTTAGAAGAAACAAGATAATTCATCAATTTCTGTGTGTACATATTAAGTTCATGTCTCTCTGAAAAAGGAGCAAACAGAGATAAACACCTTGAGCATTGGGGTGTCACAAAGCTCTAATCCCACAGTCAGGCTGCTACTGCATTCAGACTGCAGGTAAATTAAAGGTGAAGCAGTATGATTTTAATTGATTTGTACCAGGCAACACGTGATAAAAAACTGTAACTATCAGGTGAAATGAAAGTAATAATCTGAATATCCCAGGGCCCTCGGGTGCAAGCTCAGGAGTCGTGTTCACTTTTGTGGAATGAAGACCAGGAAGGTTAATTATGATTAACACAGCTGTTTACTAAACTCTATTGAGACCAAAAATTGTGCAATATATTTAGACAATTATATAGTCATATATACATTTATACAAATATGTATATATATGTGGTGTAAAGAAAAATGTCACTGAAAGATATTTTTATAACTCAAAGTAAATTTTTTTTAATTGAAGTATAATCAGATTACAACATTGTGTTAAATTCTGGTGTGCAGCACAGTGATTCATTCATACAAGTACATTTCTTTTCATATTCTTTTCCATTTTAGTTATTACAAGATATTGAATATAGTTCCCTGTGCTATGCAGTAGAAATTTGTTTTTTATTTTACATATATAGTAATGTGTATCTGCAAATCCCAAACTCCCAAGTTTTCCCTCCCTCCACCTTTTCACCCTGGTAACCATAAGTTTGTTTTCTATGTGAGTCTGTTCCTGTCTGGTAAATAATTTCTTTTGTGTCATGTTTTTAGATTCCACATATAACTGATATCATATGGTATCACTTTCCTTTCTCCTTCTGGTTTACTTCACTTAGTATGACAATCTCTGGTCCATCCATGGTGCTGCAAATGTCATTATTTTATTCTTATTTATTGCTGAGTAGTATTCTATTGTATATATATACCACATCTTAGACTACAATTAGGTACCACCTCTCACCAGTCAGAATGCCCATCATTCACAAGTCCCAAATGACAAATGCTGGAGAGGCTGTGGAGAAAAAGGAACCCTCTTCACTGCTGGTGGGAATGTAGTTTGGTGCAACCATTATGGAAAACAGTATGAAGATTCCTCAAGAAGCTAAAAATAGACATACCCTATGACCCAGCAATCCAACTCCTGGGCTTATATCCAGAAAGAACCCTAATTCAAAAAGACACCTGCACCCCAATGTTCAGAGCAGCACTATTTAAAATAGCCAAGACATGGAGACAGCCTAAATGTCCATTGACAGATGAAAGGATACAAGGTAAATGTTGATTCTATTTTTATTTTATGAAGTCTAGATTTTACCAATTTGTACGAGTTGAAACATGAAAGGCATGTATTTCATTTGCCTTATTTTCAGGACCAAATTTATTTCTTCCTAATGTTGCTGTTACATATAACTGATGGTTAACATGTGAAAACCTTTGGAATCACTTAGTTTAATGTGAATCCAGCTTAATTAAATTCAGCAGATTATCCAGTTTTCTTTAATTCTAAGGTGTCCAGGTTTAGCATTTCCTATTTTGCCTGTTCCTACCTTTATCCCCCAAATTGATTGACTAAATGAAAGTGTGTTCAATTAAAGCAATACAGAGCTGTTTTAGACACTGTAAGTAACATACATACAAAACTAAAGGGGAAAAAACACCAAAAGTTATTGGGCAATAAGAATTTCAAAAACAAAATTGTTCCTAATTAAATAATATCTGTGTCAGGTTGAACTGCATAAATGGCATGCCTTTATGAATTATGTAATATATAATATTAGGGAGAAAAAAATGATAATCATACAGTGTATATATTATATTATATTATATAGTATTTCTATAATCTTAGAGAAAAGTGAGAACACTGCTAAGGTATATTAACTGCTTTTCATGTGTCCAAATACACTCTGCTAAGCACTTTACATGAATTATCTGGGTCATTATCTCCAATTTTTTTGAATCTTTTTTTTATTGAGTTATAGTCAATTTACAATGTAGTGTCTATTTCTGGTGTGCAGCACAATTTTTCAGTCATACATGAATATACATACATTCATTTTCATATTCGTTTTCACCATGAGCTACTACTACAAGATCTTGAATATATTTCTCTGTGCTACACAGTATAAACTTGTTTATCTATTCTATATATACCTGTCAGTATTGAACTCCCAGTCTGTCCCTTCCCATCCCCTTCTCCCCTGACAACCACAAGTTTATATTCTATGTCTGTGAATCTGTTTCTGTTTTATATCTAAGTTCATTTGTCTTCTTTTTTTTTAGATTCCATATATGAGTGATATCATATGGTATTTTTCTTTCTCTTTCTGGCTTACTTCACTTAAAATGACACTCTTCAGGAACATCCATGTTGCTGCAAATGGCTTTATGTTCTTTTTTTTTGTCTGAGTAATATTTCATTGTATAAACATACTACAACTTCTTTGCCCAGCCATCTGTTGATGGACATTTAGGCTGTTTCCATGTCTTGGCTATTGTAAATAGTGCTGCTATGAACATTGGGGTGAAGGTGTTTTTTTGAATTAGGGTTTCTTCTGGATATATGCCCAGGAGTGGAATTGCTGGGTCTTATGGTAAGTCTTTATTTAGTCTTTTGAGGAATCTCCATACTGTTTTCCACAATGGCTGCACCAAACTGAATTCTCCAATATTTTTTCACAAAATAGATTTTATTTCCATTTGCAGTTGAAGAATTTGAAACACAAAGTAACTTGTCAAACGTCATAGAGCTGGGAAAGGTTGGGTTGGGAGTCAAACCCAGGTTTAGATGCCAAACTCTGAGTTCCAAAACAACACTGTTACCTCAGGGACATTTTGGTCACAATGTAGGCATGGGTTTCTGAACACTTGAGTTCAGAGGTCAGCCCGTTTTGGCCCGTGGATCAAATCCAGTCTGCTGCCTGTTTTGCAAATTTGATGGAACACGGCTACAGCTGTTGGTTTATGTACTGCCTCTGGATGTTTCACTGCAACGGAGTTGAATAGCTTTGGCAAAGACCTCACCACCTGCAAAGCCTACGATGTTTGCTACCTGGCTCCTTACAAGAAAAGTTCCCTGACCTGTGCTTCAGATTTCCAGTCTGCAATTTCAAATCAAATTTCTATGTTTTTAGACATCTACTGCATTTTTCACTTATCTAACTTAGTTAATATGGTTGAAATAATCATTATCTATTTAATAAATACATCAATATTTTGTGATTAAAACTAAAATTCTAACAGTTGCTCTAAAGAGAAACTTACAAGAAAGAATGGAAACTGTCACCAGTTATCGCCGAGCTAGGATTTTTTCTTATTACCTCCCATAATAAAAATTGCTATTTTACATGAACGAGTTATTTACTACTATTACAATTCAACCCAAGAACTTTTCTAGCTTAAAAGTGTGCATGCTGGGGCTAAAACATAGCTAGTATATTTCATAAAGTAACTGATAAAACCCTAAAGAAATCAAAATAAAAATGAGACATCACTGACTTCCTTAAAATAAGTAGAAAATAAGCCATCAACACTGACTTAAATTTTACTGATGGAGTTAATTACTTATAAGAAACTTAGTTATCAGAAATAATGTTAGTCATTTTGGAAATAATGAAGAGGCCCTTTGTTTATTACAAAAGATGCAGCACTGTAATTATTTTTGCAGATTTATTTATTCTACATTAAATTTAAATTTGTCGGCAGATTCCTTTGCATTAGAAGGTTAAAAAAATAAGCATAATAGACTTTCAAGTAACAGTTCACAGAAAAGCTCGTGGGGCCCCCCTGGACCAGTTTCATACAGTGCATCCTCTTGGTAAGTTCACCACCATCTAGCATCTGGTCTTTTTATGCAAAGAGCTGATATGACAGTCCACTGAGTGCATTCCTCTCTTGTGAGCTGGCACGCATTAAGTTCACAGACATGATTGCATAAAACTAAATTGCTATTTTATGTATGTTCATTCAAGAAATGCAACTGCTGAGCAAATGAGGCTCTGATTTCTCTTTCCTAATAGTTTGGGAAACTCCTGCAGAAGATCTCCCCACAAGTACTTAGACAGCATCACTTTCAATGCCTGTTGGACCCATTGCCCCTTTATTCATGTTTTCAAGGCCTTCCTGACACAAATATTCAAGTTACTTAAGAGCACAGTGGGGGTGGTCAGGTTCCTCTAACCAAGCGTCCTGGGAGGATGGGTCCTAAACAGATCTCTGCTCTTAACAAAATGCCACATAGTCCCTCACAAGATATAAGAGAGAAGGGAAAAATGACTATTGCCATGTTCTTTTGAAGATGACTGACCAGAAGAGTGTATTGTTTAAAAATTCAATATTATTTAAATATTTAGAATAGTAGAATGTGTCCAAGTTTTTATATATGGTGCCAAGGATATCGGACTTTGCGCTGTGTGGAGAGGGTGATCTAGAAGTGACAGCAGATTCATCTCTGCTCATCACCTGTCCATGTGGTGAAACAGGCTGGGAAGAGGTGGGGCAGACCAAGAGACCATTCTGACTTAGGATGGGCACGTGTTACAGAACACAGGTCAGTTTCCTTTTGGACAAGTTGAGTTTCAGATGCCTTCATTTAACCTGTCATAAGCAAAAATTCTGTGCTTTGTACATTCAGAGCTTATGCTCTGTTTTACTGATACCATACATCCTTGTCAAATCTAGAAGCTGGTTCTCATCCCACTTGAGTTTAAATTTTTTTTATTTATTATTATTTTTTTTTATTGAGGTATAGTCAATTATGAACTGTCAGTTTCTGGTGCACAGCATCATGTCGCAGTCATGCATGTATTTACATATTTTCATTTTCATTAAAGGTTGTCACAAGATATTTAATATTGTTTTTAATCTATTTTTATATCTAGTGGTTAACATTTGCAAACCTCAAACTCCCAAATTTATCCCTTCCCACTCACTGTCCCCTGGTAACCATAAGACTGTTGACCATATCTGAGTCTCTTTCTGTTTTGTAGATGAGTTCATTAATGTCCTCTTTTTTCTTTTCTTTTCCCTTTTTTTTTTTTAGATTCCACATATGACTGATATCATATGGTATTTTTCTTTCTCTTCCTGGCTTACTTCACTTTTTATAACAATGCCATGAATTGGGTGCTGTTTCTTGGTTTTACAGCACAGAATACTTAAGTAACCTGTTCGATGTTACTTAACTAGTAAGGAAGGAGTGAAGAAACAAATTCCCACGTGACTGGCTGTTAATCATATACCTATAACTGTTGCTGGTTTTGCCCTTATATTCCTAGAAATGAACAGTAGCTTGTTTTGTTTTGTTTCTAACATATCAAGTGTTGTTTTGTAACATGATGAGACCACACTCGTGTTCCTGATGAGAACAAAAAACAGGCAAAGCGCCATGGTCCTCGGATGGTTGTTACTTGTTTGGATGTAAGTGATGCTGAATCTGGGCTGACTCACACCACTAACACATTTTCATGGAAATATGTAATTGTTTTAATCTGATCCTCTAAAGTAACTTTACGGAATTTGTTTCCATAGCGCCAGATTCACTTTTTAACTGACAACAAACATGAGTCACTTCATTTCAGTTAATTAGTTTGGTTACAAGCTACTGAAAACAGAGGCTTTGAGGCAGGAAAGCCTTTCAATCCTAGCTCTCTGAGCCGATGCATCCAAAAAGGACTGGAAATCACAAATTCTGCTGTGAATTGCTGCAAAATGGACCAGCGAGTGGACAACAAATGCAGATTTTCTTTTCCTCTATAAAATCCTTTTCAAGGATTCAAGGATTTAAAGACAGGAAAGTGAATTAAGACTCTGCCTGCTTGAAACCCAGCAAAACTACCTGAGGAAATAAGTAGAAATTTTCCTCTTTTAAACCTTATCACCAGGATTTTTATTTGTGGCTCACAAGCAACAATACCAAAAGCATAATTATCATAATGAATTTGTTTTGGACCACCTAAATTTATTAAGCAAATACTAAAAGATGTGAAGAGAGAAATAGACAAAAATGCAATAATAATAGGGGGTTCCAATACACCAATGTTGGTAAAAAGTAGGTCACCCAGACAGAAAATCAACAAGAAAATATATAAACTGAAACATACATTAGACCAAACGGACACAGACAGAGCATTTCATCCAGCGGCACCAGAATGCACATTCTTCCCAGGAGCACACAGATCGTTCTCCAGGGTGGATTATACAATAAGACACAAAACAAGTCTTTGCGAATTCAAGAAGACCGAAATCTTCTGAAAGAATCTCTTCCACACTGGTTGGAAAAACTGGACAGCCACATGCAAAACAATGAAACTGGACCATTACCTTACACTATACACAAAAATTAACACAAATAGATAAAGTCTGAAGCTGTGCCAAGTAGATTTTCTTTTTTTGTTTTGCACATTTAATGGATTAAACTATAATTTTTAAAAAGATACAAAGAAAATTTAGGTGTAGTAAATTTGTGAAGAAATCATCTGGTAGCCAGCCTTGTATCCAATTATGAAATAGTTATATTATTTTTTTCTTGAAAGAGGGCGCTATTTACAAAAACATTTTCTCCTTTTCCTCTGGTGGATGTCGGACACAGCTTCACAGAGGAGGTGACAGTGAAGCAGGATTCGAAAGATGCATTGCAGTCAAATACGGTTTTTACCATCAGGTGGGTGTGACTGATGAAATAGATGCTCTTAATAGTAACATGACCAGCACACTCCTCCCAAGGCCGTCATCTGGAAGGACTCGCCGAGCCCAGAGCCTGGCGTGTCTGAGACTGCGTCAGCCCCAAACCAGAGCTGACCAGGATGTGCCCAGCACCCAGATGTTTACAGAGTGGGTAAGTGGTTAATAGGCCTTGGAGGAAAAAGAAAAAAGGAGGGCTATGACTTGAGCCGAAATCCACACAGTAAAAGCTGATTCTTATGCTATTATTTGTTTTGCAGCTGAAACGATTAAATATTCTCCAGAACATCAATTTATGGTCCTATTGACCTTGACCACTTTAAAATATTTAAGTGTAGTTAGAGCCATCAAAAATGCACTAAGTAACGTTCAGTAGAGTTTTAGCATTAATGTGTCTTGTTATTTTTAATGACCAATAATGGCAAACCTTTTTTGGATAAAGAAATTTCTAGTGTATGCAGATAGCCACACGTCAGTCACTGGGCCTCAGACCTCCTCCAGGCCTCGGGACACAAAAAGCAAGTGTGACCCTCGCGTTCCCATTTGTAACACAAGGGGCTAATTGATTCTGCTATTCCTCTATCCTTAAAAATCCCCCAGTTTCTAAAATTCTTTTATAGTCATGAAGTTTTACAATACACCTTCATAAAATATTGCTCATCAGGACTAACAATGTATATCTGTCATAATTTAGGGTTAGGAGTTAATGCTGCCCAAACAAATCGATTTCAGATAATCGGCTAGAAAATGTAAATTACTCTATAAGCTCAGTGAAATTTCAGTTCAGAATCTGGAGATGGTTTACTAAACTATTTGAAATGCTGGCTTTAAAATGTACAGAGTATAAGACTGAGAAGAATCAAGACAATTTTGAATCCTGACTAATTATTACACATTTACTATTTTCTAGGAACAATTCTAATGCTTTGGGTGAAGAAAGATATTTAACTTTTGAAAGAACACTATGATATAGGAACCAATAATATTTTTATTTTGCAGATGAGAAACCGAGACACGGGAAACCTAAGTAACTTGCCGATGGCATGTTGGCAAACGAGGCTAAAACAGATTTGAACCCTGGTGTGTTATACCTACAAATATTACATGATAAACCAGTGTGTTATACCGCACTCATAGAAGAGCAAAAAGGGAACACTTGACTTAAAAAGTGGCAAAATAGATTAAAGTTAAGATACTATAAGGAGGGCAGGGTATAGCTCAGTGTTGGAGTGCATGCCTAGAATGCACAAGGTCCTGGATTCAATCCCCAGTACCTCCTCTAAAAGTAAATAAAGAAATAAACCTACTTACCTCCCTCCCCCCAAAATTAAAAATAAGAGATTAAAAAAAAGATATTATAGTTCTGGCATGAGGATAGACAGTTGAGAAATGGAACTGAAAAGGTGGCCCAGAAGCAAACCACACATACATGTTGATACAGAAGGTACCAGAAGTAGTGGTTTTCAACCATAATTGCTAGAGAGATGATGGCTTATTTAATACGTGATGTTGGAAACATTGGATGTCCAAATGGAAAAACAAAATATAAAAGAGTATTTACTTTGTATTATGCAAAAATAGAATCTAGATAGAAGAAACATAATTTAAAAGAATATATAACCTGAGGAAAAGACGAATTTTTAAAATAATTATGTGTACATCATATGCAAACACACAGTCTGCCACACACATCCACCCACATGTGAGAAGCACAATTTAATTCACTTCGTGGAAATCTGGAATCTCTGGATAATAAAAGAAGATAAAACAGAAGCTGTGAACTGCAAAATTATGTTAGCGTTACATCTGACTAGACAAGATTTAGTATCTGAATGCATTAAAAGTTTCTAAAAATAAAAACAAAGCATAACTAAAATCAACCAAGGATTTGAACAGACAAATTACAGAAGGAGAATTGGGATGACCAAAAAAATCCCCGTATTTTCCAAGCTCGAGATTATTCGAAATTAAGGAAATTATTTCTTTTTTGATTTTTTTTTAATTGAGTAATAGTTTACAATGTTGTGTCAATTTCTGGTGCATCGCACAATTCTTCAGTCATATATGAATATACATATATTCATTTTCATAATCTTTTTCATAAAATATTTATTAAGGCAGTGAGACACAATTTCACATCTATCAATGGTAAAAATGTAAACATATGGTATAGATATGTAAAAGAACATTTTATATATGATAATATCAACTAGGCACATACTTGGAGAAGCAGAACCTTGCTTACATTGCTAATAAGCATACATATATAAGAATAACTATTTTGGAGAACATGGCGTTTAGCAATATCCTCCAGAGTCATCCACATACATGAAGGATCTGTAATTCTTTGTGCACACATACCGATTAAAGAATGATTTTAATGTTGAAAAACAAAACAACCTACATTTGGGGTAATAGAGAAATGAATTTTCAATTATTGTACATTTTCTAATATCCATGACATTGTAAATGTGTAGCTACTAAAACACTCTGTATTTAGTAATATAAATCTTGAAAAATGAAAGACTAAAAGAAAATCAAAAAGGAATATGCATACCATAGTATCATTTACATAAATATGAAAACAATAAAGTAACGTTATGTCTGTGAATGTATCATTATAATTTTGGATATTGATTCGAATATACATGATTATTTATTTATTTGTTGAATGGAGGGACTGCGGATTGAACCTGTGACCTCGCGCATGCTAAGCACACACTCTACCACTGAGCTGTACCCTCCCCCTCAAACATCTTCTATTACTTGCTCTTTTCTCTCACAGAGCTCAGCCCTAAAACAGAAACTTTGGCCAGAAAGAGAACAAAAAAAGAGATACTGGGGTAGGTCCTCGGGACTGACACAGCAGTTGTAGAACATCACATGTCTCAGTATGTGGTTGTGTCCTTGGAATTGAGGTGCCGGCTGCAGGGGAATAGAAAAGGTCCTGTTTTTCAACAGCCTGGCACCTTCTTCCCTTTGTTGATAACCAGCCTGAATCAGGAAGCCTGTCTAATCATCTCTCTCAATAAGATTTGATTTCAGCAAAGCTATTTTGAAAGATACGTATTCAAATTGCAGAGATTAAATATATCTTAAGTAATATATCTAAGGAAGTTACTTGACTTGGAAATACAGGGTAAAACAAAGGAAAAAGGCAATGCACTCATCAAGTAGGTTGTAACATCTTATAAATATCACATTTTATTTACAAATAATTATATAATGATGACATATATTATGTGTATATTATACATAGACATACACACACTGATTTTTCATTTTAAAATGCAGTGCCCAGATCTTGGTTTCTAAAATGGTGGTGAGGTGACTAGCGTCCTTCCAAATTTCATGTCCACCCAGAACCTCAGAATATGACCTTATTTGGAAGTAGGGTTCTTGCCGACGTCATTATTTAAGATGAGGTCATACTGGATTAGGATGCACCCTAGATCCAATAACTGGCATCCTTAGCAAAACAGGGGAAGACATGGAGAGACATGCAAGAAGGAGGTTTCTGTGATGACACCAAACCAAAGAGAGCCAGGTCACCAGCAGCCACCAGGGCTGGGAGACAGGCACAGAATAGACAGGGACACAACCTTGCTCACACCTTGACTTCAGACTTCTGGCCTCCCAACTGTGAGAAAGTCATTTCTACTGTTTTGAAGCCCCCCAGCTTGTGGTAACGTGCTAGGAATAGAAGTCCTAGGAAACTAATAGGGCTCCATGGAGGCAGGGCTGGTCCTAGGGTGGAGGCAGTGAAACTACAAGATGAACATTATCCTGCAGTCCATCAGATACAAAGTATGCAAGTGAACATGTTAGGTAGTTAGATTAGTGGGAGGCACCTGACAGGTAAGGTGGAGGAGAGGGAGGCTGGTCCATTAGATGTTGGTGTGCCCGCCTTCAGCGTAAAGGGACTTTATTTCCTCAAAATGAGTGCCAGCAAGAAACTGGATAGAACCTGAAAGCCATGACTGTGCAGTAGCAACAAGGGTCTAACCAGACATGACTCAGGGCTCATTGTGAAATAATCAGCATTGTGGTTGAGGCACCCCCTTGGGTTTCTCTGTGTGCATCGTGGGTAAGGACACGTGCGAAAGGGGACAAGCATGACTCAGCACTCCAGGGGCAAGAGCCATCAGTCAGTCAAGAGACCACCTCTAAGCAAGGGTGTAAGAGGAGAGACAAAGCCCACTGCTTTCTGCCCTTGGATCAGCCCGCCTCCCGTTCTTGGAGGTGTTAAATAAATCCTTTAAAATCTTTCACTACACAGCACTGCATGTCCTGTCTGAATTCTTATCTTTTGGGTATGACAAGAACTGAGGTCTTTTCTCTTCCCCTTCTGGGGCAACAAACACACACAAACACAAAGCAAAAAGCCATGATGTGTACGTCAAAGGGCCCCAGGAGCCAATTGGAGAGGACTCGCAATGGCAAAATTTGGAACAACTGAACAATGCAATAATGATAATATTAGATTATAATGCAAAAAATAGAGTAAATCTCCATGAGGTTTCTATATTGCATAAAGCAGTGTAGAAGAAGAGGCAAATCTTTCTTCAGAAGAATTCTCATTAAATATTGTAGAGGAATTTGCAGCAGGTGAGATCCATTGACAGGCATTAGAACCCATAGGTAGGAAACTGAAGGAAAAACAGGGTCTTTGTGTAGTCGCCAAACTTGCTCTATATGGTGTGGTGTTAATATATGAACACAAATTCTGCAATGCCCTTCCCTCAGCAGGTGCAGCTTCATTCCCCTTCCCTGTAGTGTGGGCTGGACTTAGAGGCTGTGCTTCTGGGAGAATGGAAAGAGAAAACAGAAGGAAAGAAACTGGACAGACACCGACTTAACCCGTGATCAAAGCCAGTGCCCCCAGTGCAAGGTCATACTGATATCACGTCACTCTTATAGGATGCAGTGAGAAGGGCAGCTGTGATGTTCTTCCTCAGAATCTAAAACCTCTGTGAGAGCAGGCAGAGAGCTAGATATGAACAGAGAAAAGGGGACGCAGGCCAAATGGCAGGAATTGGGCAGAAAGGAGGGGCACCGGCCAAATGCAGGAAACCCTTCACCATGCAGACACCAGAGGTCCCTGGGCAGAGAAAGACAAGCAGGTACCTCTGGGCTGATAAGCGGTCACACACTTTGTGGTAGCAAGGGGTCTGGAATCGACAAGGAAAGGTGGGAAAAGGCAGGAATCTCCAGTGTCTGAATATAACCTCTTGCTTATTATGTCCTCATTTCAATAAAATTAGCCTTGTAGATTAGAACCACCCATCACGCACTGACATCATGACACTTCTGATCCAGACTAAATAAGAACAAAAATCCTTCCTCCCTTCAGGAAGCTGGAGTTGGGATGAAAATGAGGGAATAGGACCCCAAATCCTTCCCTCCCCAATGAGTATTCTGTCCATTCATTTTTACACTCTATGTAACCAACTTCTCAAAGAAACTCAGGGCAGCTGCTCACCTGAGCCTGCCCACCTCCCGTTGAGAGTGTGTTTTCCATCCTCACTTTGCTTTCTTAATCTCCACATCTTGTCTCTGAATTCTCTCTGGGATGGGACAAGAACCTGGACAATGGTTACATCCACCAGCAACATCTTCATCTGTGCCTAGAAATGTTGGACACGGCCAAGGAGGGACATTAACTAAGGAGTATTTCCAGGAGAGTCGTAAAGACAAGGAAAGACTGAGAAATGGTCTCAGGTTGACAGAGGCTATGGAGACCTGAGCACTAAATGCAGTGTGGGATCTGGGGATTAGATCCCAGATTAGATTAGACAGGAAAAATAAAAAGGCAGCAGAAACATTGGTGAAGCCCAAACAAAGCCAAAGTTTTAACTAGTAATACTGTATACATGTTAATTTCTTAGTTTTGACAAATAGATCAACACTATAAAGCTGAATGAAAAGTAAACCAAAACTCTCTATTATCTTTGCAGCTTTTCAACAGATCTAAAATTATTCCAAAATTAAATGCTCAAAAAATGCATGGTATCAAAATTTTGATATATAATTAATTTCAGACTCTGTAAAGTTCAAACACTTATCATCTTAATTATATATGGGGTTGATCAAAAGCCTACAGCCAAGTAAACAATTTGCTCAAGGTCATGGAGCATATTAGCAATAGAGGAAAAAGTTTTACCAAAGATGAAAGGCTTTGGAAAGAGTCAAACAATGTTTCCTTGAAATAAAAGAACTAGAATGACTAATAATATATATGGAGCCACACATCAGAAAGTCTCATCCAAATTTTTTTTACAAGTGTTCAGTAGCTTCCCAAGTATTGTGGATGTCATATTCAACTTAGGGCTCCACTAAAAATTCAGCAAAGTTTAATTTTAACGCTTTTTAAAAATGTTGTTAAACTTTATATTTCTCTACCATAGGACACAGAAGATTTATGGATAATTTCAGAGGAAATGGCCCTTAGAATTGGGTGAGTGAATTCATGCTGAAATGTTTGATTAAAATGAGAAAGAGGACTGACTAATCTTTCTGCAGCTAAGGTTCTCAAAAGGTTTGAAATGCTCTGTAACTATTCTAAATGGATTAAGGTAGCTGGATTTTTCATGAAATGCTTTGAAAAAATATCTTATTTAGAAGCAGTTTTACCTCTATGCCATAATATTTCTTTACTTATCTTTTCATATTTTTATTACAGATTCCCTCATATCTTAATGTCTAGTTACTAAATTTTGAGTAACAAAAATCAGCAAAATAAAAACTGAGCAATTGTTTTCCAATAAGGAAAATGGTATTCGAATAAGATCAATACGTCAAATCGTAGCTGGGATTCTCAGAGCCCAATCTGCATACAGAAATGATTGAGAAAGTTTCTTTGCAAATTATCTTTGCTACAATTTATTTGGGGAAAGATATTATTAGTCAAAAGATGAAACTTAACTCTTTTCAGTGATCACAAATTAACTTTAAGCCATGAACATTGTAGCTCCACACTCATTCACAAAACTGTGTGGTTTCTTTTGACTTTGGACTTTTTATAAACATTTTATAGGTGACTTCTGTGATTTGTCACTGAAAGTGATGGATTACAATTTAGATTGTGCTGCTAAATTATCTTGCATTCCCTTTTCATCTGCCTCCAACTACAACCAGCCAAGAGCCTTTAGGATAGTGTCATGAGGTGTATTCCAGCACGCAGGTTCTGACTCATCAGAGCTGTGCACAAATGCCTTTTAAGTGAAGAAAGAATATGGATCAGTTTTCATCTTAGCCTCTGACATGATGCTGACATAAAGAGAATTTTTAAACACTTGGTAGAGTTGCTAATTTTTCCTTACAATGCTGTGATGGTCTCTTTCTACCAGCAAGTCCTGATTGACTGCAGTGGGCTATTTGTTTTAATAGAACACATGTCTAATACTGTTCATTGTCCAGAAAGATGAAACCCTGCTTTTATTGACTCATTATCTCTACAAAGGCTATGAGCTTAGTTGTATCTATTTTTCTGTTCTGAATCTTTCCCATTTATTGAGAAGAGATTCATGTTTAGGAAAAAAACCTGTCAGTGGACATTTAGGTTGCTTCCACTTCTATATATAAAAATAGATAAAACACCAAACTTCTTCTGTATAGCACAAGGAACTATACTCAACATCTTGTAATAGCCTTTAATGGAAAAGATTATGGAAATGAATATATGTATATATACGCATGACTGGGACATGATGCTGTGCACCAGAAATTGACACATTGTAATTGACTACACTTCAATTAAAAAAAGGAACAAACATCAGGGACTGTAAACTCAAATGCTTCTAGGGTCCAGGCTGATAACAGAAGCAAAGGAGACCAGCAGGGGTTCCACCCAGGACACCCCCCTTTTATAAGAGGCAGTGCGACTTAGCAAAAGCCGAGTGTGGCCTTGAGGGAAGACATTTCTAACACTGGCAGATGCTCTCCCGTGTCAGGCAGCGCCAGAAATGAATATTTTTATTTGAATCTTCTGATTTTTCAATGCTGAGTCCATGTTTCTTTAAGCTGCTTAAGCCAAACTGTAACATGTCTGCAGGTTGGAATTAGCCGGCCACCGCTTGGAGCCCACTGGTAATTCATGATTACCCTTTATAGCAATTCTCTCATAATTCATTGGAAGTTGAAGCTGAAATTCTCCCTAAATCCTTTTTTTCTAATGTTAAAGTGAGATTGTTAAGGACTAATCCATGTAAAAATTAGCATTTCTGAAAATCTAGAAATAGATACATATTATTGAAGATTTTTCAAATTATGTTTTGAGAACCCTAGAGTTCAGAGTGATGTTAACAGGGGTTAAAGACTGTAGATTCCAAAGACAGGCTTGTGAAGACTTTATAGTCACACTGCAAGCCTCTCAGAATCTTTAGTGTTTATGCCAATATTAGGGTATTTTCCCTGAATTCCAAGTGGTCATAGGAAGTAAGATATCACTCCAAGAATGTTCCATTTCACTTTACGTAAACAGAACTGACTACATCGAGAAACAGAGATAAGAAGAAAGACAAAGGTTTTCTCAGGCACCCATCAGAAAACAGAATTTTAATAGCAAGACCAATCACAGCACAAACATCTCATGAGCTCTTCCTCACTCATCTCATTTTTCTCTATAATTAATTCTCATTCAGTTGATTTTGGGTTAGCTTTTGTGAAGACATCTGTCTCAGGAGCTGGAAATCCTGACTCAGGCACTCAGACCACAATGACCGGGTGCTCATGGTGGTGCCAGGCACCAAGGTGTCCCCAGGGAGATAACACAGACACCCTCAGCCCCAAAGCCATGCACAGCCCGTGTGGAGCCATCATTCTTCAAGACTCAATTCTGATAACTTATTATAGTAACAAACAACATAAGATCAGAGGGTTATAGAATCCTTTTGTAAGGTCTCATGACACTAAACTATTGAATCAATCTTTTGATTACCCTGAGGGTGAAACAAGATTACGGACAGTGAAGACACTGACAAATTTCTAGAGCCTTCCAACTCATCCAGTGAACCATACGTCACAAAGTCCAGCAATCCACACAGATCTTTAAACCATGAAGCAACATACTCTGTAATATCAACTAAGTCACAAAGCCAGTCTTTGGACATGAACGCCTGTATGCATCCGTCTACCTTGAAAAGTACATAAATTTTGAATCGTGTAGGAACATAATAGATGCAGAGAAAATTTAGCTCCTTCATTTGATATGACATTGTGACTTAATAAAATGATCATAACAGCAGTGTACTAATTAAATACACAGTAAATATGCAACACATGCAGCTAACTCAAGCTTTCCTCCCTTTTGAAGGTGGAAAGTCAAACTCGGTGCTCTCCCATGGCCAAGTGCTAATCTTCAAAAATGGTTTGCATGTAAAAAGTCCAACCTCTGTATTATTCTGAGTTTGGGGCCTGAAAGTCATTGTGATGTAAGTCATGAAAATAAGTCATGGAAATCGACCTGAAAACAAGAAACCACTCCAGGCTTTGGAAGCATAAGAACATTCAAAACGAATACAGGGGCGGGTAGTAATTGCTAAGAATTCTCACTCTTCTGCTAAAAACAACACAAACAAAGAAGTCCGTTGCTGTTGTGAAGTGAGTGTATCCTGGTCACACACAAGCCTGTGCTCGCTGGGCGACAAAGCAGGCTGGGCTGCTCCGCGCTGCTTTTCTTAAACCAGACTGAAGGCGGTCATTTTCCTTCCAAACTATTGAGTTTCCCTTTTTATAGTTCACAGACTTTTTCAAATAATAATGGTGTACGGTTATAGGCTTGTTTTTAAATATGCACACAGTTACACACAAACCCAAATATACAAATCTTGTCCACATAATACATGGACCACAATAAAGGTATATGATTTTAACTGGAGTTTACAACTAGCAAAAATATTTTATATAAACATGAATATGTGAGCTAAACCACAACAGTGACCCAGATCTTTTGTGCTCTCTTTATATATACATATAATTTAAATCTTTTCAATCCTAGTTCTTTAGTTCAATTTCCTATTAGCCCAAGGTCTTAAAGTCAATTAGTTGTATTAAAACTACAATTTAAGTTGAAAGTATCAAATGAGTTATATTGAAACTGCAATTTAAGTTGATCTATCGAACTGTTCAGATACAACATTTTTCAAAGAAATGATATTTTAAAATTGATCCAGGTGGTAAAAAGCAGAGAAACACTTATGGGGAACATTGTCTGAGATTCACAGAAACAAATCTTTTGAAAAAAGGCAGTATAATTGAATATAGTTAAGCAAATGTTTACGTTCCATGAATTTAAGTGATTTGATCATTTATCAGACCCATACAAGCAATAAGAGAAACTGAGAAAGTTCAAAGAAATGGAAAGAAAAAAAGAAATACGAATCAAACGTAAAAGAAAATGTTACATTTGCATAATAACTCACACTGTGGCAAGTTCAATGATTACAAAGAATACATGCAAATACTTTTATAGGAAATTATTAAGCTGGTGCATAGTGTTCAAGGATTTACCTTAATTAGTAATAGTACATGAACTTGAATTCTTACTCTTTTTGTATTTATTTTACAATATACTAAAAAAGTTTACTAATTTTATTTGTGCCGTTTGATGACTTTGTTATTCCTATTTCTTAGTTTTTGTTGTTCTGAAGTAGCAATCAGCCATTTTTATCACAATTTTCCTGAGCTGGCAGTTTCTGTGATGGAAATTTTTCTCTTCACAAAGAAAATATTTTTCTTCTGTCTTCCCTAAGAATTTCTGGAGTTCCCTTATCTTAGAGATAGATGAACAGCTGTTTCATAATAATGGGTCTTTTGAATATAAATGATTACATGATTTAATATACTGATCTATTCCAGAGACATGCAACTGAGTATAAATCACGTTTTGCTCAGGAAATGTTTAATATTGCATAACAGAGGAAGATTATAAACCTTGGCAGTCTAGACACAGTCTGTTCTGGAGAACAGGGTCTTTTCTCCAAGGGCTGAGCTCTGGGCAGGAGTCTGAGTTCACAGAAATGTCCAGGAGAAGGAGTTCAAGGTCACGGGCACACTTCTCGCTGTGCGTCTGTGCTGTTTTCTGTAGCGCTTCCCCGTGCAGACTGTGGGTCAGGCTAACGGCTCAAATATACAATTTAACACTTTGTTCCCATAACATAAAGCTTTGTCTCACAGTTTGATCTCATTGATTTGTGTACATTTTTGGAACTTACTCTGTATGAAAGAAAAGAAGAAAAAAGCACCCACTCGTATCTAAGCCTCAACAGTAGGAGGTCATGAACTTGCAGAAGGCAAACACCAAAGGACTGAAAGGACCGGTGCCTGCCAGGCAGGTGGGTGCCCAAAATTAAAAATGCGCATTAAGACTCGTTCCTGCAGGCATTATGCAAACCAGACGTTAGTTTGAGATTTGCAGACACTAACTGCTATATATAAAATACACAAACAACAAGTTCATACTGTACAGCACAGGGAACTATATTCAATATCTTGCAGTAACCTGTGGTGAAAAAGAATATGAAAATGAATGTATGTATGTGCACATATGACTGAAGCATTAGGCTGTACGTCAGAAATTGACACAACATTGTAAACTGACTATACTTCAGTTATATATATCTATATATAAAAAAAGTAATCTTTTATCCTCAAGTCATGAAAACCCAGGTTTAAATATTTAAATATCTGCATGTATGTCTTTCTTTTGGATAGTGCGTCCATCTGTTTTGAATTACATATCCCTGTAGTACGTATAGACAGATCTGTTTGCCAGATAAATCCCTACGAGAGAGTCTCCAGGAAAGTTGTCCAGAGATTCAAAGGGGAAATGATTGCAATTAAATCATCCCTGGCAGTTACTGATGCTTTTTTTATAAAGTGAAAGAGGAGGCTTTTCTCACAGAGCAGCACACTGAGATCTGGTATCATTTGGCAACTCAGCTAGGACTTATCATTTGGCAACTCAGCTAGGACTCAGAAATGGATACATTCACAAACACACTTGCAAACCACTTCTGCAAGGAAGGCAGACATGTGGAGAATCACTTTCAAAGCCAAATGAGAATAACATCAGTCATGCCGGACGTGACACAGGGCAGGTTTTCACTCATGTGGTTGAGAATGACTGGTCAATGATTTATTTTTTAATTGAAGTGTAGTCAGTTACTGTGTGTCAATTTCCAGTGTACAGCATCATGTTTCAGCCACACATACACCTACATATATTCAATTTCATATTCTTTTTCATTACAGTTTACTTTAAGGCATTGAATATAGTTTAGTGTCTAGAAATCTTGGAGTCCCAATTTATCCTTCCCTCCCCCCTTTCCCCTCAGGTAACCATGAGTTTGCATTTGATTTTTATAAAATGACTGTGAACGAGTGAAAATTCTACTGCTGTATAGTGAAAACAACCCTCACCACACTCAGAACCAAGGAAGACAAGACTGGCACAAGGGATCTGTGAAATTCACTCGTTAGGCAGCACAATTCATTTAACTACATTGAGGGCATTCTGAGGGTTATTGCCCTGAAACTCCACCATGTAAATTGCGTGCATGTGTGTGTGTGTGTGTGTGTGTGAAACAAAACTACAGTAGAAACTCTTTTTTAAAACTGAGCATAAATACAATAGAGATTAACAAGACCATAGAAAAAATCAACCAAACCAAAAGCTGGTTTTTTGAAAAAGTAAATAAAATCGACAAACCTCTGGCCAAACTCACAAAGAAGAAAAAAGAGAGAGCACAAATTAGCAAAATAAGAAAGGAAAATGGAGAAATTACAGCAAACAAAATAGAAATACAGAATATCATACGAGAATATTATGAAAAACTATATGGAACCAAACTGGATAACCTAGAGGAGATGGACAAGTTTCTGGAAACATACTGTCCACCAAAGCTGAATCAAGAAGAAACTGAACACTTGAACAATTCGATCACTAGAAAGGAAATAGAAATAGCAATTAAAAACCTCCCTACAAATAAAAGTCCAGGACCGGATGGCTTCACAGGGGAATTCTACCAAACATACAAAGAAGAACTCATACCAGTCCTTCTCAAACTCTTCCAGATGATTGAAAAGGAGGGAATACTCCCAAACTCATTCTATGAAGCCACCATCACCCTGATACCAAAACCAGGCAAAGACACTACAAAAAAAGAGAATTATAGGCCAATACCAACGAACATAGATGCCAAAATCCTCACCAAAATTTTAGCAAATAGAATCCAACAACACATAAAAAAGATTATACATCATGACCAAGTGGGGTTCATCCCAGGGACACAAGGCTGGTTCAACATATGCAAATCAATCAATGTAATACATCACATCAACAAGAGAAAGGACAAAAACCACATGATCATCTCAATCGATGGATAAAAAGCATTTGGTAAAATTTAACACCGATTTATGATAAAAATTCTCGCCAAAGTGGGTATAGAGGGAACATATCTCAACATAATAAAAGCTATATATGACAAACCTATAGCCAGCATAGTTCTCAATGGTGAAAAACTCAAAAGCTTCCCACTAAAATCTGGGACAAGACAAGGATGCCCACTATCACCACTCCTATTCAATATATTCCTGGAAGTCCTAGCCATAGCAATCAGGCAAGAGAAAGAAATAAAAGGGATATAAATTGGAAAATAAGAGGTAAAAGTGTCATTATATGCTGACGACATGTTACTATATATAGAAAACCCTAAAAGGTCCACAAAAAAGCTACTAGAGCTGATCGAAGAATTCAGCAAGGTAGCAGGTTACAAAATTAATATTCAAAAATCAGTTGCCTTTCTTTACACTAATGATAAATCAACAGAAAAAGAAAGTAAAGAAACAATCCCCTTTAAAATAGCACCCAAAGTAATAAAATATCTGGGAATAAATCTAACCAAGGAGTCAAAAGTATTATATACAGAAAACTATAAACCATTGATGAAGGAAATTAAAGAAGACTTTAAAAAATGGAAAGATATTCCATGCTCTTGGATTGGAAGAATCAATATTGTTAAAATGATAACACTGCCCACAGCAATCTTCAGATTTAATGCAATCCCTATCCAATTACCCAGGACATATTTCACAGAACTAGAACAAATCATAATAAAATTTATATGGAACCATCAAAGACCTAGAATTGCTAAAGCATTACTGAAGAGAAAGAAAGAGGCTGGAGGAATAACTCTCCCAGACTTCAGACAATACTATAGAGCTACAGTCATCAAGAAAGCATGGTATTGGTACCAAAACAGACATATAGACCAATGGAACAGAATAGAGAGCCCAGAAATGAACCCACAAACTTTTGGTAAACTCATCTTTGACAAAGGAGGCAAGAATATACAATGGAATAAAGACAGTCTCTTCAGCAAATGGTGTTGGGAAAACTGGACAGCAGCATGTAAAACAATGAAGCTAGAACACACCATTACACCTTATACAAAAATCAACTCAAAATGGATTAAAGACTTAAACATAAGACAAGAGACAATAAACCTCCTAGAGGAAAACATAGGCAAAACATTATCTGACATACATTTCAAAAATTTTCTCCTAGAAGAAATAAAAGCAAGAATAAACAAATGGGACCTAATGAAACTTACAAGCTTCTGCAGAGCAAAGGAAACCAGAAATAAAACAAGAAGAAAACCTTTGGAATGGGAGAAAATTTTTGCAAGTGAAACCGACAAAGGCTTGATCTCCAAAATATATAAGCAGCTCATACGACTCAATAAGGAAAAAATAAACAACCCAATCCAAAAATGGGCAGAAGACCTAAACAAGCAACTCTCCAAGGAAGACATACAAATGATCAAAAAGCACATGAAAAAATGTTCAATATCACTAATTATCAGAGAAATGCAAATCAAAACTACAATGAGGTATCACCTCACACCAGTCAGAATGGCCATCATTCAAAAATCCACAAATGACAAATGCTGGAGAGGCTGTGGAGAAAGGGGGACCCTCCTACACTGCTGGTGGGAATGCAGTTTGGTGCAGCCACTATGGAAAACAGTGTGGAGATTCCTCAAAAGACTAGGAATAGACTTACCATAGGACCCAGGAATCCCACTCCTGGGCTTGTACCCAGAAGGAAATCTACTTCAGGATGACACCTGCACCCCAATGTTCATAGAAGCACTATTTACAATAGCCAAAACATGGAAACAACCTAAATGTCCATCAACAGGTGACTGGATAAAGAAGATGTAGTATATTTATACAATGGAATACTACTCAGCCATAAAAACCAACAACATAATGCCATTTGCAGCAACATGGATGATCCTAGAGAATGTCATTCTAAGTGAAGTAAGCCAGAAAGAGAAAGAAAAATACCATATGAGATCGCTCATATGTGGAATCTAAAAAACAAAAACAAACAAAAGCAAAGCATAAATACAGGACAGAAATAGACTCACAGACAGAGAATACAGGCTTGTGGTTACCGGGGGGGGGGTAGAGGGTGGGAAGGGATAGACTGGGATTTCAAAATTGTAGAATAGATAAACAAGATTACACTGTATAGCACAGGGAAATATACACAAAATGTTATGATAAATCACAGAGGAAAAAATATGACAATGAGTGTGTATATGTCCATGAATGACTGAAAAATTGTGCTGAACACTGGAATTTGACACAACACTGTAAAATGATCATGAATCAATAAAAAAATGTAAAAAAAAAAACAAAACTGAGCATAATTTTACTCACAATAAAGTATGATGCAAAGGAGTCCAGGTTTCAGAGTAACTGTGATTCCAGAATAAGAAAAAAGAGATTCCATCTATTGTTCAAATCATTATAAGACAGTAGACAATTCTGATGGGATAATGCATGGATAAATCTAGACAAAAAGCTGAAGGTTTGGTCTTAGATAATAAGGGGAGAGAAAAGGATCCTTGTTTATTTTAGTATGTATAGCTTTTGTGATGACACTGAAATTCACAGCTTTTGGAATTCTGGGTTTTCTGAAATGGAAATCTTTTTCCCAGACATAAGTGAAATGTCCCAGATCAGAGAAGGGGAAAGGTAAAAAAGAGCCAGCTTCACTATTTCAACTTGAAAATTTATTTAAGTTTAAGAATTTGGAGTCTGTGCCATTACTAAGTCAATCTCTTAGGTTAATTAAAAAATATAACATATGCACACCCATGTTCATAGCAGCATTATTCACAATAGCCAAAAAGTGGAAGCAACTCCGGTGTCCATGTATGAATGAATGGAAAAACAAAATATGGTACATGTACGCAGTGGAATATTATTCAGTCTTTAAAAGAAAGGAAATTCTGGCACAGGCAACAACATGGATGAACCTTGAGGGCATTGTGCTTTGGGTTTTAAACCAATCACAACAAGATATATAATGTATGATATCATTTATCTGAGGACCCAAGAGTAGTCAAATTCATAGAGAAAGGAAGTAGATGGTTGCCAAGAAGAGCAGAAAGTGTAAGTGGGGAACAGCTTAAAGGGCACAAAGCTTCAGTTTTGCAAGATGATAAGTTTCTGGCGATTATGTGCACAAGGTGAACACGCTTAACACCACTGGCCTGCACACTGAAAATTGGTTAAAATGGTAAATTTCATCTGACATATATTTCACCACAACTAATAAAAAATAGACATTCTCACCACAAAATTGAGTCTTTGGGGTTACTGAGCTTTTAATATTATGCACACACAAACATGGTAAGTGATTGATTACATTTTCTTCTCTAGTTGAACAAAAATTTTAAAAATATTAAGCAGAAGAAGCAATTTTCTAAGTGCAACACCATTAGGCAAAAAGATGCGCATTTTTGATGGAGTCCATTCTACCTTTTTAAACCAAAGAATGATTCACACTGGACGGCTTATCACAAGACAGCAACAGTGGGGGCTGCAGGAGTCATAGCCCGTCCACAGGAAGACTTCAACAGCGGCTCCTTCTGGAGTTGGTAATAAAAGAAAGGTTGTACTCTGAGTACTCATTTATAGTTGCTGTGAACTGAATCAGATGTTGCTGAATCAAATTGGAAAGAAAAGCATGAGAAAGCCGACTGGTAGAAAATTAAGACCTGCCTTTTTTTTTTTCCTTTTTAACCTTCTTTCCTTGTTTAGTTGCTGCAATGTCTAATACCAAATCAGGGGATACAATGAATTGGATAATTTATTGTTGTGGCGTTAAGAGTGGGAGGGTGAAGGAAGATTCATGGAGTGTTTACAAGGCTAATCCTAATCCATTTACGGGTTGAGGATCCTCCCAACAGCTGGCTTCAAGCTACTAAAGTGGAATCACGGAGAGGGACTGGAGAGGGATGAGCTCGGGTAGCTCCTCTAGCCCTTTCAGACGACCCCAGTGCCCCACTAATGGGAGTCGGGTCATTTATGCACAAAGAGTACTGGCTTTTTAGTTACATAGGCCTCATGTGTGCAGTTCATTCTCAACTGGTTCAAAAATAATTATATGCGGGTTGAAGTTCCTAAGATAGCAGAGGAGAAGGACCCTGAGCTCACCTCCATCATGGGCACCCCGAAATTACAATTATTTACAGAACAACTATTGATGAAAACGACCAGAACCTACCAGAAAAGATCTTCTACAGCCAAAGATACAAAGAAAGAGCCACAATGAGATGGGCAGGAGGGGCAGAGTAATGCTGGAGTCAAGTCCTGCACCCCAAGGTGGGCAACCCACAGACAAGAGAGTAACTATGATTGCTGAGGCTGCCCCCAAGAAGCAAGGGCTCCTAGCCCCACATCAGGCCCCCCAGCTCAGGGGTCCTGCACAAGGAAGATGAGCCCCCAGAATGTTTGTCTTTAAATTTAAAATTTAAAATTCAAAAATAAGCAATTCCATTCTGGGGAATATATCTGAACTAAAAAACAACAACAACACTAATTCAAAAAGATACATGCACCTCAATGTCCATAGCAGCTTTATTTACAATAGCCAAGGTATGGAAGCAACCCTAGTGCCCAACAGCAGATGACTGGGTAAGAAGTGGTGTAAATGTATACAATGGAAGATTATTCAGCCATAAAAAAGAAAGAAATGTTGCCACTTGCGGCAATATGGATGGACTAGAAGGTATTATGCTAGTGAAATAAGTTAGAGAAAGACATATCTTTTGCTATCACTTATATGTGTTATCTAAAAAATAAAACAAACTAGTGAATACAACAAAACTAGACAGATTCACAGATACAGAGACTAAACTACTGGTTACCTTTGGAGAAAGGGAAGGGGGTGCAAAACACGGGTAGGGAGTTAGAAGGTACAAACTACTAGGTATAGAATAAATAAGCTACAAGGATATATTGTACAACACAGAGAATATTGTCAATATTTTATAATAACTATAAATGGAGTACAATCTATAAAAATATTAAATCATTATATTATACACCTGAAATTAGTATAATATTATAAATGACTATACCTCAAAAAACTCAAATAATTACTCATAGTATATAAATATAAAATATTTATGTAATATGTAAGTGAATAGAAACTACATTCCTAAATTTAAATATGTACACATATTGAGTGAGAGAAAAATAAAGCAAATAAAATGAGAAATCAAAGTGGTATCAAGGATAAAACATAAATCAACCATTAAATGCACAAAAAGAGCTATACCTAATAAGTGAACAAATAAAAGATATAAAATACTATCCAGTTAATCCCCAAAGAGGCCAGAAAAGAGGAGGAAATATCAAAGAAAAAATGGGACAAATGAAAAAAAAGCATGAGAATAAAATGAAACTCAACACATCCATAATCACATTAAGTGTAAATGTCTAAAAAAACCCCACTAAATGCAGAGATTCTCAGATTAGATGAATAAACAGTATCCAATTGCATGTTACCTGCAAGAAACTCACTTTAAATAGCAACCAAAGAGTTTTACAATAAAAGGATAGAAAACAATCATGTTAACATTAGTCAAAAGAAAACTGTAGTGGTTGTATTACTATCAGAGAAAATAAGTATTAGAGCAAAGAATTTTACCTGGGATAAAGAGGGTCATTTCTTAATGATAAAAGAGCTCAGTTTATCAAGAAGGCATAGTGAACTCAAATATTTATGTCCCTCATAAAAGAGCTTCAAGATTTACAAAGCAACAACTGACAGAACTGGGGGAAAATAGATAAATCCACAATTACAGCTGAAGACTTCAGCACCACTCCCTCAGTAACTGACTGAGCGAGTAGACAGAAAATCAGTAGAAATATACAAGTTAGCCTAGACTGCCTGGGCAGAAGTCATTGCTGCACTTTTCTCAAGCTTTGTAGTTGAAATTTAATAATGCCGTTAAGATTTTATAGGAGAAAAATGATTTTGTGGGCTTAAGTTCAAATAGGAGAGAGCTAGTAACTTTTATTTAGAAATTTAACTATAACTTTGGTGTTACATACCCTCATATTATGTTTCAGTTGATTTAATTTATATAAATATAAATTTATACAAATTTATTTAATCTGTGCTGCTTTGCAGAATTCAATAATATTTATGGATAAAAAATGTTCATTAAGTGATTCTTATATAACTACTATTAAGAAAATGAGATATAGTGTAAGCAGTATATATATTAAAGTCAGAAAATGTACTAAGTATGCTTTCTAGTACTCATGATCAAAATTTGTTTTCAATTAGAGAGAGCTTAAATACTAATCTTAAATACTAATTACTCCCAGATAAGATTTCTGCCAATCATTAATAATACATTTAGAATCTAAATCCCGATTTTAATCAGAGCTTTCTGGACCACAAAGTAATGACAAAATACAATTAGGAAAAAAATCCTTTTAGGGAACTCATTGCTAATTCTATATATAATTATAAGAACTTGATTTGGTCTTAGCAATTTTTCAATGAGAAATTGAAACACAATCTTTCAATGTAATGCATTCGTGTCTGATAATTAGGTAAGTAATTCTTCCATTAGACCACACTTCCTTTGTGATGGCTAGCCTCATAAAGATGGTGTGAAATTACTTTATCACACTTAATCCTTGGAAGCCCATTTACTTTACACAGGCAACACATTTTCAAGGTATCACATGTAAGTAAATCTTAGCTAAAGTGAGGTGATGACATAGGTGTATTTGTCTTTCAGACCTTGTGACTGCTTTTGACACAAGATCCCATGGGTGTATAATTTTTTCTGGAGACATTCTGGGTCACCAACCTGTGTAGCACAGGGAACTGTATTCAATGTCTTACAGTGACCTATAATGAAAAAGAATATGACAAAGAGTCTATGTATGTCTGTGTATGACTGAAACATGCTGTACACCAGAAATTGACACAACATTGTAAACTGGCTGTACTTCAATAATAAATAATAATAAAATAAAATACAATGATTAAATAAAAAATTAATTTCCTTTTTCTTTTTTTAAAATTTTATTTGTTTTAATTAAAGTGTAGTTGATTTACAATGTTAGTTTCAGGTGTATAGCAAATCGATTGAGTTATGCATATACATACATATATTTTCAGATTCTTTTCCATTATAGCTTTTATAAGAAATTGAATATAGTTCCCTGTGCTATACAGCAGGTCTTTAAAATTAATTTCTATTGAAATTAAATAGTGTGTGAACACAGGTGAATGCTAACATCACAGAATGAGATGCATATCCATAGGTGTAACATGCAGTGAATTGATGCTCTAGGTCAACTTGAGGTGTTTACATAGGATTACAGAGCTAGCATAGACCATTAGAACACTTGGAAAAATTCCAGATGACCTAAGAATTTAGGAGACACCTCTGGCCCAAATCATGGCAATAGTAGAGAAAATGTATTGAAAGAGCTAACTAAAAGGTATGATTGGGGTATATAAAAATACAACCATCAAAAAAATGCTCAATATCGCTATTTATCAGAGAAATACTGGTCAAAACTACAGTGAGATATCCCCTCACACCAGCCAGAATGGCCATCATTCAAACATCCACAAACAATAAATGCTGGAGAGGCTGTGGAGAAAAGGGAACCCTCCTACACTGAAGGTGGGAATGCAGTTTGGTGCAGCCATTATGGAGAACAGTATGGAGAGTCCTCAAAAGACTAGGAATAGACTTACCACATGATTCAGCAATCCCACTTCTGGGCATATATCTAGAGGGAACTCTAATTTTAAAAGATATATGTACCCCAATGTTCATAGCAGCACCTTATTACCTTATTCAATAGCCAAGATACGGAAGCAATCTAAATGCCCATAACAGGTGATTGGATAAAGAAGTTGTGGTATATTTATACAATGGAACACTACTCAGCCATAAAAAATAATAAAATAATGCCATTTGCAGTAACATGGATGGACCTGGAGATTATCATTCTAAGTGAAGTAAGCTAGGAAGAGAAAGAAAAATGCCATATGATATCACTCATATGTGGAATCTAAAAAAGAGAAAAACAGAGGACACTAGTGAACTCATCTACAAAATAGAAACAGACTTGCAGACATAGTAAACAATCTTTTGGTCACTGAAAGAAAAAGGTTAGGAAGGGATAAATTTGGGAGTTCGATATTTGCAAACATTAGTCACTACATATAAAAGTAGATTAAAAAAACAAGTATCTTCTGTATAGCACAGTGAATGATATTCAATATCTTGTAATAATCTTTAATGAAAAAGAGTGAAAACAAAAACAAATATATGTATGTATATGCATGACTGGGGCAAGATGCTGTACACCAGAAACTGACATATTGTAACTGTACTTCAGTAAAGTAATAAAATAAAATCAAAAGTAATAAAATAAAATCAAAAGAAATGACCATGTGTAGAATTAAAAATATATGATTATCTCAAAAGATTATAAGCTGAGCAGAGAGTGCAAAACCCTGAATGGACAAAAGTTGTGAAGTGGCTGTACCCCCATCTGAGAGCAGGGAATAAAGGCCAAGGAATCAAATTTTCTGAAATGACCCAGACTCAAAACTCTACAAAGCAGAAAGTCAGATTCAGTATTAGAAACCAAGGTTAAAGTTTCCACTCGAGATAGAACACTTAAGCAATAGATACCCAACCACTTCAAGGTGCAGACACTTCTCATGATGGCTTAGGACTGGTTTAGAGTGGGAGGTGGGTCAGGGAGTGATATGATGAAGAAAACCATAAAATTGTTGAAATACTGGACAGAAAGCAGTGGGAAGAGAAAAATAACAGTAACTAATATAATATAAGCATGAAAGAAAAATAACATTCAAATTGCAAATGCAAAATAGAATTCTTAAACACAAAAATATTTAATGATAAGAAAGACGGCTGTCAAAATGTACAAGTCAAATATGAATTTATTCTACATGCAATTAGGTAAGCACTGACAATGATTTAAAAATAAGCAATTCCACTCTTGAATATACAGCTGAAAAAGGCAAAAACATAAATTCGAAAAGGTACATGAATCTTAATGTTCATAGTAGTATTATTTACAATTGCCAAAGTGTTGAAGCAACCTGACAGTCCATCAACAGAGGACTGGATAAAGAAGATGTGGTGTATATATAATGAAATACTATTCAGCCATAAAAAGAATGAAATTTTGCCATTTGCAGCAACATAGATGGACTTGGAGGGCATTATGCTAAATGAAATAAACCAGACAGATAAAGACAAATACTGTACAATATCATTTATACATTGAATCTAAAAAATACAGCAAACTAGTGAATAAATCAACAAAATAAAAGCAGATTCACGGACATAGATAAAAAACTAGTGGTTATCCGTGGGGAGAGATAAGGGGACGAGGGGCAATATAGGGATGGGGAAAAAGGGGTTTTATCAGATTATATGAAATCATCTGTGTGGAACTTATGAAACCTGTAAAGCACTATAATATTTAAAGAACCTTTCATTCAATAAAAAAGACAAAAACTAAAATAAAAATGAGCAGGTTTATATGGCTTAGAGATAATATATGACACCATAATTTTATTTTAAAGTGGTACTTAGAGAAGATGAAAAGATTTTGACATCAATAGGCATGAAGAAAATGCAGATTAAAACCACTATAGGCTATCACTGCATGTTTATTATAACAGACAGAATTAAAAGTACTGATGACATACACATATATGGCAATACATATACACCCACATAGCTACACACATCCATACTAAGCTCTCATAAATAGGTTTTTTTAAGCATCTTTTTTGGGGGGGCTGTAATTACATTGATTTTATTAATTTATCTCTAATGGAGGTACTGGGAATTGAACCCAGGACCTTGTGCATGCTAAGCACTCACTCTACCACTGAGCTACACCCTCCCCCTCATAAATTGCTGATAGCAATGCAAAATAGTGTAACTACTCTGGAAAAATCTGTTGGCAATTTCTTATAGAGTTAAACATAGACTACCACATGACCTGACAATGATGCTCACTAGTATACGCCCCTGAGAAAAGAAGATTTATGTTTACACAAAAACCTGTATATAAATATTTACAAAAACTCTGTTAAATCTTCAAATGCGGAAGCAGCTCAAATGTTCTTCAACGAGTTAACATATTTAAAACAAAACCAAAAGCTTTGCCACGTCCATACAAAGAATGCTACTGAACAATAAAAAGGAATAAACTATTGATGCATGCAACAGCTTGATTGGATCACAGGCATATTATTTTGATGGAGAGTAGCTGGTCTTAAAAGATTACATACTATGTGAATCTACATATATTAACCTTCATCATGAAGCTCAAACTTCACAAGGTAAGGGTGAAAAACAACCCTTGGGGAGTTTACGACTGATTATTCCTCGAGCTCATACAGGTGGAAAACATTTAGATTCCATTGACATGACATGGTCTAAAAGTAAAAGCTGTGACCCTGGCCGTGGACTGGGGCATTCCTGTCCCACGTGGACGTGGGTTCAACTCCTCCCACCCACACCCCATCATCAGCCCTGCCAAGGGAAACGGAGGGTCTGTGCCCATCAGTAAACCAGCAACACATAGAGATCTGGTAGAATTAAACTCAAATTCACTCTTATCCAAAACATTTTATTAACTACAAACTATTTAAATATTCCAAATAAACACAGATTATCAAACTGGAAGAATGCAAAATAAAACTTTATGCTGTCTGTGAAAAAGCCAAATTAAATATCTTTAATACAAAGAAAAAAGTTTGATTATAAGTAAAATATTGGTTAAAGAGGTCATATACCACACGACCAGTAATCATAACAAAGGTAGAGTGGTTACATTAGTATCATACCACATAAGCTTAAGGGAGAGGAATATTATTAAGTATAAAGGAGAACACCAATCAATTAACATTAAGACATAGGAATCCTGGATGTCTATATATTCAACAATCAAACTTCAAATACATAAGCAAAGAGTTGACAAAACTTGAAGGAGAAATAGACAAATGTCACTGCTCTGTTATTAAATGATAGAAAAGACAAGAAACCTTTAAAAACTAAGATTAACACAACACCATCAGCTAACTTGACCTACTGTATAAAATTCTAAAGCATTTATAAAAAAATTATCAGAACTGAAAAATGAGTAAATCAAGAGAATTTTATTTTTATATGCTAACAATAACAAAATGGAAAATGAAATTTTGAGAAATAGCATGTATAATAGAATCTGGAAACATAAAAGACTTAGAAATAATGTAACAAAACATGTGCAAGATGCTGAAAATGATAAAACATCACTGAGAGAAAATAAAGATGACTTAAATTAATGAAAATTTATACCAGATTCATAAATTGAAAGATTCAATATAATTAAGTTGTCAATTATCACATGATTGACTGATAGATTCAGTGCAGTCTCAGTTACAATGTTAAACTAATTCTAATATTTATAGGAAAATCCAAGCTGTAATATACAAAGAGGTATCTAGACAAAATAATTTTGAAAAAGAAGTTTATTTGACTGATACTACCTGACTTTAAAAAACCCAGTGAGTCGAGAAACAGCACACTTTTCAAACTGCAGACTCATCTTTTTAATAAAGTTTGAAATGCAACTAGATTTATGTTTAGAAAAATTAATCTTGAGCCAGACACTATACAGAAAAATTAATTCAAAATGAGCCAAAGAGTGAACAAACAAACAAAAAACTAAAATTACACAATTTATAGAAGAAAATATGATTGAAAATTTGCAACTCTAAAAGGGGATAGGTAAATAGTTGTGGCACATCCATGTAGTGGAATACAACTCTGAAGTAGGAAGACTGAATTACTGATACATTCATTACAGTGTATGAATTTCAAACGAATGATGCTGAAAATACTCAGTTGGACACAAAAGATTGCATACTGTCTGACTGAATTTACATAAAATTCTATAAACAAAAAATTTATTCTTTAGTGATTAAAAGCAGAAGATTGGTTTCCAGAGGCCAGGAAAGAAGAAATAATTAACTGCAATGAGGCAGAAAAAAACTTGTTACAATGATGAAAATGTCCTATATTCTGATTATGGTGTTGGTTATACTGATTAAATATAAAAATGTAATGAGCTACATACTGAAAAATAATGTTTTACTTTACATATTATATCCTTCTATAAATTTCATGCAAAAGGTTATACTTAATGATAAACAAAACCAGATAAAAATAAAATAATATCTATAGATTTGTAAGACTGTTAAACTGAAAATGAAAAATCAATAGATTCTAGAAAATTCTGAATTATCAAAATTGGTTAAATACGGAGAATGTCTGAATAAACCAGCAACCTGTAACTTAATTGCACTGATAATAAGAATCCTTCCCAACACCCCATGCCCAAAACACCATGCTAAGTTGGTTATATCAATCTTTTAAGTAGCATATTATCTTTATTTATTTATGAACATTCAGAGTAAACTAAGGAACAAAGCAAACAACCTTAGCTTGTGAGGCTAGTAAAAACCTCATACCACATTTGACACTGGACCAAGTCAGGAAAGAAAAGAAATTTGTAGGTTTTATTGACCAAAGCAGTCTAAACCCAAGCTGTTCAATATGGTAGCCACAAGCCACACGTAAGCTACTGAGCACCTGAAACGCGGTTAGTCTAAATTAAGATGTGCTGTAAGTTTAAAGTACTTAGTATGAGAGATGCATGTAAATTTGTCAATAAGAATGTTTATACTAATTATATTGAAATGATGATAGTTTGGATATATTGGGTTAAATAAAACATACTTAGTATTATTAATACCAATTTACCTGTTTCCTTTTTGATTAATTTAATATAGTAAATATAAAATTATATAGATTGCTCATATTCGTGACCTGGATATTATTTTTATTGAAAAGTTCAGTTCTGCAGTGTGGTGAGCATAAAGGTCTATGCTCTATACCCTAGAATATGGGAATATGATATGTGACGTGGAAAAAGTGACTTAGCAGATATTATGAAGTTTACAGGCCATAAAATAGGAGATGACCCAGTGGTAAGCAGGTAGAACATATCGTATCACATGAGTCCTTAAAAGCGGGCACGTTCTCCCGCTGCAGCCAGTGAAGTGGGCTGAAGGAGAAGCTGGAGTCAGAACTGCCACCCCAACTGGCAATAGCAAAAGCCCCTCCCCTTTCTACATCAACAAAGCTTAGATGAGAACCCTGACTGCTCCTCCACATGGTAAGAATGTAGCACCCCTCTCCATTCTGCCACTGGAATAGTGCCAGAGGAAATTAGTTAAAATAGAATATTTAAGGAAGATCTACACTCTCACAACATAATGTCCCAAATGTCTAGGTTCCAATAAAAAAAAATCCCTATTAAACCAAGAAACAGGAAAACTTTACTTGAATGAGAAATGACAATCAACAGATGTCAACAGCAAAATGACACAGATATTAGGGATCCTGGAGGAAAAGGAGAAAGAGGGTGGGGCTGAAAAAGTACTTAAATAACTAATAGCTGAAATTATCCTAAATTGGCCAAAGAGCTTAAACCTACAGATTCCAGAACCTGAGCAAGGATTTATCCAAAAAGGACAAAGCCAAAGAAACCCAAGCCAAGACATGCCACAGTCAAACTGCTGGAAACTGAAGAAAAAGAAAAGAATCTCAGATGCAGACAGAGGGAAACCACCTGCAGGGGGAGCACAGTTCAAAGGACTTCACGCTGGAAACGATGGAGACCAGCAGGAAGTGGCAGGACATATTTCAAGTGCTGAGAGAAAAGAACTGTCAGCTCTGAATTCTATTTCTAGCAAAAATATCCTTCAGAAATGAAGCAGAGGTCAAGGCAGACTCAGAGAATTCAGATGGAGGAAAACCAAGAGAACTTGTCATCAGCGAACCTACGCTAAAAGAACAGCTAATGTAAGTGCTTGCAAGCAGAAAGGAAACGATAAAAAAGCATCTTGGGACATCAGGAAGGAAGAAAGAACAATGGGAAAAGTAAAAATATGGGTAAATACAATATCCTTTCCTTCTCCTCTCGAGTTTTCTAAATCATGCATGAATCTTTAAACAAACCACCAACAAATAGTTAAATTCCACACAGATTAAAGACATAAATGTAAAAAGCAAACATTAAAGAATGCAAGAGAAAATGCTGATTATCAAAGCAAATACTGGTTTCCTAAATAAGGCCCCCAAAGCCAAGAGGTCAGAGGACAAAAATGATCAATGGGAGGACATTGAAATATTTTCATGAAGTGGCAATGTTACAAAAAATAAGAGTGAATCTTCTGATTTGCATAACCTATTTGTGCATGTTTAAGCAACAAAGAATTGATGTCTTCATATCTTATAAAGATCCACTGCACATCAAGCTTTTAAAATCTGAATAATTAAATAAAAAATGGCCTAGCCTAGGAAAGGGCAGATTCTTAAAATGGGATGCCAAATGAACAACAGACAAAATTTGCTCCATCTAACTAGTAATCAGCAAAATGAAAATTAAAGTGTCATTGAAATTTTTCCCTCTCTTAAAATTGGAAAACTTTAAAGAATAACAGAATGTCAAGTGTTGATGTTGATATGAGATAAAATAAAAACTCTAATGTACTTCTTGTATAAATGTAAGTCGGTACATTTTGAAAAGTATTTACTGATGCCTGGTAGAGTCAAAGGTGCACTTAAACCATCAACCAGCAGCTGTACCCTGAGAAGGTGGAGGAACACTTACCTAGTGGGGAAATCACACAATTGCCCCCAAAAGAAAGTTTATAGTTATATGCATATAATGGTGAAGACCAAAGAGAGAGAGAGAGAAACTAACACAATGGCTCTGAACAGTGAAATGGACACGTCTAGGGGAAGTGTCCCACCTAAATTCACGTAATTAGTAAGGGATTCAAGAACCAAAGCCTGCTTGGATTGGCACTGGGCCCCCTGTGGCACACCTGGGAAACCACGTTTTTATAAAATATTCACAAACAGCCAACCTGCAGGATGTAGGAACCACACCAAGGGATTCCCCAGCAAGAAGGGAATTAATAAGAGCCAAATTTATGTCTAAAACTCAGTCTCAGACACAGTAAGATTAAGTAGCACACACCCTCTTTTGTCTTTCTTTTCTGTGCTGGCAACTCATTAATTCAATACATATTTACTGAATCCCTTGAACACAGTAAATGTGCCCAGTTCGCTGGTATCTGTTTAATTAGGAGTTAATCAAATAGACTGTTTGTTGGTTCACAACCTTGGGAGTTTCTCGGGTGAAACCTGAAACCGCCCCCTTACTCGGAACATAAGGAGAGAAGAAAGAGGCAGATCCTTCAGCTTGGTAGTTCGAAAAAGCAATGGCACTTACACGTGGGGTTTATCTCCAGTGGCCACAAGACAAGATCTCTGTCTCCACTTGCAGAATCTCAAAAGTTCATGGAGGATTAACGGGGTGCAGCCCGCACACCATCCAGATGGTCTCCGCAACGCGCTCTCTCGGGGCTGCATCCCCCAAAGCAGCTGCTGCTGCGGGAACAAGGAGCGGCACAGACACTCCGAGGACCGGGCGGAGGAGCAGCTGCAGGTCGCTGGGTCCGGCTCCAGGGGCGGCCGGCGGCCCCGTCCTCCCCGGGACCTCCTCCACCACTGCTCCCTGTTTCTGTGTTTCTTCTCAGCAGTAACACAGGTACCTACTTTCTGGGGTGACGTGGTTCTTCCAGGTACCATGTGGATGAGCTGGGTGTCGGGAATAGAAGACAGGTGAAATGTTTTGACCTGTGGAGTTATAGTCTTTCTTGGATTCTACTTCAGAAGCTACGTTCAGAAGCTGAATTTATATCATGTTTGCCTATAGCAAAGAGTTGTGTGGAAATTTTTCTGTTGGCTTGTGTCCTTTTCTACAGAAAAAAAGGACCCAATGGCAGGATTCCAGTCCAGCTGGTGTAATACATTTTTTTTTCTGACATGGTCTTAGAACTTTTGTCTCTCTAATACATGTTAATTCATTTTATGTGTCCTCTGTTCAGGAATGCCTACTCGGAAACTCCTCATTTATTAATTTAAAAGTGATGATTGGATTCCTTACACATCCCACTGTGTTTCGCTCTAACCACATCTGCAGTCAAGACTGGATCAAGAAGTCTGCAACATCTTAATATATTTCCCAATATAAGAAGTGAAAAAAATTATCTTCGCCTCTTTGGAATTCTTTTTTTTTTCTTTGAAATTCTTTAAATTCATAGCTATTTCAGAAATAGCAAATCAGAGAAGGATTTTCCCGTTGTTTAATGGTTTACTTATAAGAGTTAACAACTTCATGCATATTGGCCCCCAGTGTTATGATACCATTTTAATTTGGAAACAGATGACCATTACTTCACAGTGATGCATTCTGCAGATTTATAGAATCATAAACCTGATGGCATTTGAGATGTTCAGAATGGCGAGCTGTAATGAGCATCAGTATAATTGTAACAGAAAAGTTATCACATCACTCAATTGTTTTATGTGTTTAGCAGCTTTGGTGTTTTTCTCTCAGTGAGTTCACTGAAAGTCAGAAGGGCTGTGGAAATTCTGCACGTAAGTGCTAAGTAGCCCTTAATGATTCAATGAGCTCAAACTTGAACCACCTCTCAGTCAAAAGGCAAAATAGCAATTTCTCATAGTGATTCTTGAAAGCCCTACAGTGAGTCAATAAATTCAGTTGATTAAAATAATATAATAAAAGATAACTAGTGATCCTCTTCACATTCAGATGGTTTTCCTCTTTCCCCTGCCTAAATACTGATTCCTAAATTCATTAAACAATCTTTCAACTGAGGGCCATTGATTACCAATTAGAAAATTAGTAAAAATATGTGCCCCTCTGTAGGAAAAATATACTACTGCTGATGAATCAGTGATATGATCTCTTTTAAAAACAAGAGATTATTATTATGCTATTATTATTATTTCCAGCTAAAAAAATGGATAGTTTTTACTCTTGCCAACATTTTCATTTTAAAACTTAGAATCCATATGAGCATATCAACGTCTCAATGCATATTAGTCCCTTTTCATTTGAAATACAGTCATCTTTCCACTACTCACAAAAATAAGAGGAAAGTATTGTGGATAATTCAGTGATGTCCAGTTCCAGATGCAGCCCCAGTTTCATTCTTGTGCAATTGGCAGATCTTACAGTGGGTCATGATCCCATAATGCTTGTATCTGAACTCAATATTGCTGACTATAAGCCCTATATCTCTGTTCATATATCTCTAGGGCAATAAGTAGATCTATAGGATTAATTAATATTGCACAACTGAAACTTTGTCCCCTTTGGCTAATCCTTCCCTGTTTTCCCCTCCCTCCTAGACCTTGGAAACCACCATTCTATTCTCTGTTGCTATGAGTTTGACTATTTTAGACCCCTCATACAAGTGGGGTCATGTAGTATTTGTCCTTCTATGCCTGGTATATTTCACTTAGCATAATGTTCTCCAGGTCCATCCATAGTGTCACAAATGGCAGAATTTCCTCTTTCTTTAAGGCTGAGCAATATTCCATTGTATATGTAGAGCACATTTGTTTAAAAAATCTGTTCATTCACTAATGGACATTTAGGTTATTCCTGCATATTGACTATTGCAAATAATGTTGCAGTGAAGGTTAGAGAGTAGATATCCCTGCTAAGAGTGATTTCATTTCCTCCAAATGAATACCCAGAAGTGGGTATTTTGCTGGATTATGTGCTAGTTTTACTTTTTCTTCTCTGATGAACTGTTTTCCATAGTTGTTGCACCAGTTTACAATACCACCAACAGTGTTCAAGGCTTTTCTTTTCTCCACATGCTCACCAACACTTGTTATCTTTTTTTAAAGTTATTTTATTGATGTATGGTCAGTTCATAATGTTGTGTCAATTTTGAGTGCACAGTATGACAGTTCAGTCATATATATACATACATTATTTGTTTTTGTATTCTTTTTCATTATAGGTTATTACAAGATATTGAATATAGTTCCCTGTGCTATATGGAAGAAACTTGTTAATTTATTTTATATATAGTATTTAGTATCTACAAATCGTGAACTCCCAATTTATCCCTTCCCACCCTTCTTCCCCCTTGGTCACCATAAGTTTGTTTTCTATGTCTATGAGTCTCCTTCTATTTTTTTTTAAATAAGTTCACTTGTCTTTTATTTAAAGTCCACATATGAATGATATCATATGATATATTTCTTTCTCTTTCTGGCTGACTTCACTTAGAATGAAAATCTCCAGGTCCATCCATGTTGCTGCCAATATCATTATTTTATCCATTTTTATGGCTGAGTAGTATTCTGGTGTGTGTATGTGTGTGCATATATCACAACTTCTTTATCCAGTCATCTGTCAATGGACATTTAGGCTGTTTCCATGTCTTGACTATTGTAAATAGTGCTGCTATGAACTTTGGGGTGCATGTAATCTTTTTAAATTAAAGTTCCCTCTGGATATGTGCCCAGGAGTGCAATTGCTGAAACATATTTTTAGTTTTTTGAAGAATCTCCATACTGTTTTCCATAAAGTCTACACAAAACTACATTCCCACCAACAGTGTATATTTGTACATTCTATATTCTGTATTCAATATTCTGCATTCTGTATTCTAAACTGTATTTCTGTGTTCTACATTCTAAATTCTGTGTTCTGCATTCCATGTTCTAAATTCAATATTCAGTAGTCTGTATTCTATATTCTAAATTCTGTGTTCTGCATTCTATGTTCTAAATTCTATATTCAGTATTCTGTATTCTATATTCTATATTCTGTGTTCTGCATTCCATGTTCTAAATTCTGGGTTCTGTATTCTCTTTTCCATATTCTATATTCTGTTTTCTACATTCTATATTCTGTATTCTATATTCTGCATTCCGTATTCTTTAATCTATATTCTGTGTTCTACATTCTGTACTCTAAATTCTATATTCAGTATTCTCTATTCTATATTCAAAATTCTGTGTTCTACATTGTATATTGTAAGTTCTATATTCTATATTCAAAATTCTGTGTTCTTCATTCCGTGTTCTAAATTCTGTTTTCTATATTCTCTATCCTATATTGTGTGTTCTTCATTCTATATTCTACATTCTATATTCTAAATTCTATACTGTATATTCCAAATTCTGTGTTCTGCATTTCATATTCTAAATTCTGGGTTATGTATTCTGTATTCCATATTTTATATTTTGTTTTCTATATTCTATATTTGGTATTCTATATTCTACATTCCGTATTCTATATTCTATATCCTGTGTTCTAAATCCTATATTCAGTATTCTGTATTTTATATTCTAAATTCTGTGTTCTGCATTCCATGTTCTAAATTCTGTGTTCTATATTCTTTTTTCCATATTCTAGATTCAGTGTTCTATATTCTATATTCTGTATTCTGTATTCTGCATTCCGTATTCTACAATGTATATTCTGTGTTCTAAATTTTATTTTCCAAATTCTATATGTAGTATTCTGTATTGTATATTCTATATGCTGTTTTCTAAATTCTGTATTCTAAATTCAATATTATTTATTCTAAATTCTGTCTTCTGCATACCGTGTTCAAAATTCTGTGTTCTATATTCTCTATTCTGTATTCTATAATTTGTGTTCTTCATTCTATATTCTATATCCTATATTCTGCATTCAGTTGTCTAAATTGTATATTCTGTGTTCTACATTCTATATTCTAAATTCTATATTCAGTATTCTGTTTTATATATTCTAAATTCTGTGTTCTGTATTCTATGTTCTAAATTCTGGCTTCTATATTCTCCAGTCTATATTCTATATTTTGTGAACTCCATTCTTATTTCTACATTCTTTATTCTGCATTCCATATTCTATATTATATATTCTGTGTTCTACATTCTATATTCTAAATTCTATATTCATTATTCCGTAGTATATATTCTATATTCTATGTTCTGCATTGTATATTCTAAATTCTACATTCAGTAATCTGTATTCTAAATACTAAATTCTGTGTTCTGCATTTCATGTTCTAAATTCTGTGTTCTATATTCTCTTTTCTATATTCTATATTCTGTGTCCTTCATTCAATATTCTAAATTCTATATTCAGTATTCTCTATTCTATATTCTAAATTCTGTGTTCTGCATACCATGTTCGTATTTCGGGATTCTGTATTCTGTTTCCATATTTTACATTCTGTGTTCTAAATTCTATATTCTGTATAATATATTCTGCATTATGTATTCAATATTGTATATTTTGTGTTCTACATTCTATATTCTAAATTCTATAATCTATATTCTAAATTCTGTGTTCTTTATTCCGTGTTCTTAATTCTGGGTTCTATAATCTCTTTTCTATATTCTATATTCTGTGTTCGACATTCAATATTCTAAATTCTATATTTAGTATTCTCAATTCTATATTCAAAATTCTGTGATCTACATGCTATATTCTAAATTCTATATTCTATATTCAAAATTCTGTATTCTTCATTCCGTGTTCTAAATTCTGGGTTCTATATTCTCTATTCTATATTCTATATTCTGTGTTCTTCATTCTATATTTTACATTCTATATTCTGCATTCCGTATTCTATATTCTATATACTGTGTTCCACATTCTATATTCAAAATTCTATATTCATTATCCTGTATTCTATATTCTAAATTGTGTGCTTTGAATTCCATGTTCTAAATTCTGGGTTCTATATTCCCTATTATATATTCTATATTTTTGTTCTTCATTCTATATTGTACGTTCTATATTCTGCATTCCGTGTTATATATTCTATATTATGTTTTCTACATTCTATATTCTAAATTCTATATTCAGTATTCTGTATTCTATAATCTAAATTCTGTATTCTGATTCAATTTTTAAATTCTGGGTTCTAAATTCTCTTTTATATATTCTATATTTTGTGTTCTTAGTTCTTTATTCTGCATTCTATATTCTGCATTCTGTATTTATGTTCTATATTCTGTGTTCTACATCTACTTTCTAAATTCTATATTCTGTATTCTGTATTCAATATTCTACATTCTGTGTTCTGCATTCTATGTTCTAATTTCTGGGTTCTGTATACTGTTTTCCATATTCTATATTCTGTGTTCTATATTCTATATTCTGTATTCTATATTCTGCATTCCGTATTCTATACTCTATATTCTGTGTTCTTCATTCTATTATCCAAATTCTATATTCAGTATTCTGTATTCTATATTCTAAATTCTGTGTTCTGCATTCCATGTTCTAAATTCTGTGTTCTATATTGTCTATTCTATATTCTATATTCTTTGTTCTACATTCAATATTCTAAATTCTATATTCAGTATTCTGTTTTGTATATTCTAAATTCTGTGTTCTGCATACCATGTTCAAATTTCGGGGTTCTGTATTGTGTTTCCATATTTTATATTCTGTGTTCTAATTTCTATATTCTGTATACTATATTCTGCATTATGTATTCTATATTCTATATTTTGTGTTCTACATTCTATATTCTAAATTTTATATTCAGTATTCTTTATTCTATTTTCTAAATTCTGGGTTCTGCATTCCATGTTCTAAATCCTATATTCAGTATTCTGTATTCTATATTCTAAATTCTGTGTTCCGCATTCTATGTTCTAAATTCTATATTCAGTATTCTGTATTATAAATTCTAAATTCTGTGTTCTGCATTCCATGTTGTAAATACTGGGTTGTCTATTCTGTTTTCCATGTTGTATAATCTGTGTTCTACATTCTATATTCTGTATTCTATATTCTGCATTTCGTATTCCATATTCTATATTCTGTGTTTTACATACTATATTCTAAATTCTATATTCAGTGGTCTGTATTCAATATTCTAAATTCTGTGTCCTGCATTCCATTTTCTAAATTCTGGTTTCTATATTCTCTATTCTATATTCTATACATTGTGTTCTTCATTCCATATTCTACATACCATATTCTGCATTCCGTATTCTATATTCTATATTCTGTGTTCTACATTCTATATTCTAAAAACTATATTCAGTCTTCTGTATTGTATATTCTAAATTCTTTGTTCTGCACTCCATTTCTTAATTCTGGGTTCTATATTCTCTATTCATTTCTATATTTTTTGTTTAAATTCTATATTGTACGTTCTATATTCTGCATTCCGTGTTTTATATTCTATATTATGTTTTCAACATTCTATATTCTAAATTCTATATTCAGTATTCTGAATTCTATGTTCTAAATTCTGTGTTCTGCATTCCATGTTCTAAATTCTGGGTTCTATATTTTCTATACTATATTCTATATTCTGTGTCCTATATTGTATATTCTAAATTCTATATTCATTATTCTGTATTCTATATTCTTAATTCTGTGTTCTACATTCTATATTCAAAATTCTACATTCAGTATTCTGTATTCTATATTCTTAATTCTCTGTTCTTCATTCCATGGTCTAAGTTCTGGGTCCTATACTCTCTATTATATATTCTATATTTGTGTTCTGCATTCTATATTCTACATAGTATATTCTGCATTCCGTATCCTATATTCTATATTCTATGTTCTACATTCTAAATTCTAAAATCTATATTCAGTATTCTGTATTCTATAGTATAAATTCTCTGTTCTGCATTCCATTACTAAATTGTGGTTTGTATATTCTCTATTCTATATTATATATTTGGGTCGTTCATTCTATATTCTACGTCCTATATTCTGCCATCCGTATTTTATATTCTATATTGTTTGTTCTATATTCAATATTCTAAATTCTATATTCAGTATTTTGTATTCTATATTCTAATTTGTGTGTTCTGCATTCCATGTACTAAATTCTGGGTTCTCTATTCTCTATTCTCTATTCTGTGTTTACATTCTATATTCTAAATTCTATATTCAGTATTCTGTATTCTATATTCTAAATTCTGTGTTCTGCTTTCCTTTTTATAAATTCTATATTCAGTATTCTGTTTTATATATTCTAAATTCTGTGTTCTGTATTCTATGTTCTAAATTCTGACTTCTATATTCTCCAGTCTATATTCTATATTTTGTGAAATCCATTCTTATTTCTACATTCTTTATTCTGCATTCCATATTCTATATTATATATTCTGTGTTCTACATTCTATATTCTAAATTCTATATTCCTTATTCCGTAGTATATATTCTATATTCTATGTTCTGCATTGCATATTCTAAATTCTACATTCAGTATTCTGTATTCTAAATACTAAATTCTGTCTTCTGCATTTCATGTTCTAAATTCTGTGTTGTATATTCTCTTTTCTATATTCTGTATTCTGTGTCCTTCATTCAATATTCTAAATTCTATATTCAGTATTCTCTATTCTATATTCTAAATTCTGTGTTCTGTATTCTATGTTCTAAATTCTGACTTCTATATTCTCCAGTCTATATTCTATATTTTGTGAAATCCATTCTTATTTCTACATTCTTTATTCTGCATTCCATATTCTATATTATATATTCTGTGTTCTACATTCTATATTCTAAATTCTATATTCCTTATTCCGTAGTATATATTCTATATTCTATGTTCTGCATTGCATATTCTAAATTCTACATTCAGTATTCTGTATTCTAAATACTAAATTCTGTCTTCTGCATTTCATGTTCTAAATTCTGTGTTGTATATTCTCTTTTCTATATTCTGTATTCTGTGTCCTTCATTCAATATTCTAAATTCTATATTCAGTATTCTCTATTCTATATTCTAAATTCTGTGTTCTGCATACCATGTTCGTATTTCGGGATTCTGAATTCTGTTTCCATATTTTACATTCTGTGTTCTAAATTCTATATTCTGTATAATATATTCTGCATTATGTATTCAATATTTTATATTTTGTGTTCTACATTCTATATTCTAAATTCTATAATCTATATTCTAAATTCTGTGTTCTTTATTCCGTGTTCTTAATTCTGGGTTCTATAATCTCTTTTCTATATTCTATATTCTGTGATCGACATTAAATATTCTAAATTCTATATTTAGTATTCTCAATTCTATATTCAAAATTCTGTGTTCTACATGCTATATTCTAAATTCTATATTCTATATTCAAAATTCTGTATTCTTCATTCCGTGTTCTAAATTCTGGGTTCTATATTCTCTATTTTATATTCTATATTCTGTGTTCTTCATTCTATATTCTACATTCTATATTCTGCATTCCGTATTCTATATTCTATATACTGTGTTCTACATTCTATATTCAAAATTCTATATTCATTATCCTGTATTCTATATTCTAAATTCTGTGCTTTGAATTCCATGTTCTAAATTCTGGGTTCTATATTCTCTATTTTATATTCTATATTTTTTGTTCTTCATTCTATATTGTACGTTCTATATTCTGCATTCCGTGTTATATATTCTATATTATGTTTTCTACATTCTATATTCTAAATTCTATATTCAGTATTCTGTATTCTATAATCTAAATTCTGTGTTCTGATTCAATTTTTAAATTCTGGGTTCTAAATTCTCTTTTATATATTCTTTATTTTGTGTTCTTAGTTCTTTATTCTGCATTCTATATTCTGCATTCTGTATTTATGTTCTATATTCTGTGTTCTACATCTACTTTCTAAATTCTATATTCTGTATTCTGTATTCAATATTCTACATTCTGTGTTCTGCATTCTATGTTCTAAATTCTGGGTTCTGTATACTCTTTTCCATATTCTATATTCTGTGTTCTATATTCTATATTCTGTATTCTATATTCTGCATTCCGTATTCTATACTCTATATTCTGTGTTCTTCATTCTATTTTCCAAATTCTATATTCAGTATTCTGTATTGTATATTCTAAATTTTGTGTTCTGCATACCATGTTCAATTTCGGGGTTCTGTATTCTGTTTCCATATTTTATATTCTGTGTTCTAATTTCTATATTCTGTGTACTATATTCTGCATTATGTATTCTATATTCTATATTTTGTGTTCTACATTGTATATTCTAAATTTTATATTCAGTATTCTTTATTCTATTTTGTAAATTCTGAGTTATGCATTCCATGTTCTAAATCCTATATTCAGTATTCTGTATTCTATATTCTAAATTCTGTGTTCCGCATTCTATGTTCTAAATTATATATTCAGTGGTCTGTATTCTATATTCTAAATTCTGTGTTCTGCATTACATGCTCTAAATTTTGGCTTCTATATTCTCTATTCTATATTCTATATGCTGTGTTCTACATTCTATATTCTGAATTGTATATTGAGGTTTCTGTATTCTATATTCTAAATTCTGTGTCCTGCATTCGATTTTCTAAATTCTGGTTTCTATATTCTCTATTCTATTTTCTGAGTTGTATATTCTATATTCTAAATTCTATATTCAGTATTCTGAATTCTATATTCTAAATTTTGTGTTCGACATCCGTGTTCTAAATTCTGGGTTCTATATACTCTATTCTATATTCTATACATTGTGTTCTTCATTCCATATTCTACATACAATATTCTGCATTCCGTATTCTATATTCTATATTCTGTGTTCTACATTCTATATTCTAAAAACTATATTCAGTCTTCTGTGTTGTATATTCTAAATTCTTTGTTCTGCACTCCATTTCTTAATTCTGGGTTCTATATTCTCTATTCATTTCTATATTTTTTGTTTACATTCTATATTGTACGTTCTATATTCTGCATTCCGTGTTTTATATTCTATATTATGTTTTCAACATTCTATATTCTAAATTCTATATTCAGTATTCTGAATTCTATATTCTAAATTCTGTGTTCTGCATTCCATTTTCTAAATTCTGGGTTCTATATTTTCTATACTATATTCTATATTCTGTGTTCTATATTGTATATTCTAAAATCTATATTCATTATTCTGTATTCTATATTCTTAATTCTGTGTTCTACTTTCTATATTCTAAATTCTATATTCAGTATTCTGTATTCTATATTCTTAATTCTCTGTTCTTCATTCCATGTTCTAAGTTCTGGGTCCTATATTCTCTATTATATATTCTATATTTGTGTTCTGCATTCTATATTCTACATAGTATATTCTGCATTCTGTATCCTATATTCTATATTCTATGTTCTACATTCTAAATTCTAAAATCTATATTCAGTATTCTGTATTCTATAGTATAAATTCTCTGTTCTGCATTCCATTTCTAAATTGTGGTTTCTATAGTATATATTTGGGTCGTTCATTCTATATTCTACGTCCTATATTCTGCCATACGTATTTTATATTCTATATTGTTTGTTCTATATTCTATATTCTAAATTCTATATTCAGTATTTTGTATTCTATATTCTAATTTGTGTGTTCTGCATTCCATGTACTAAATTCTGGGTTCCCTATTCTCTATTCTATATTCTGTGTTTACATTCTATATTCTAAATTCTATATTCAGTATACTGCATTCTATATTCTAAATTCTGTGTTCTGCTTTCCTTTTTATAAATTCTATATTCAGTACTGTGAATTCTATATTCTAAATTCTGTGTTCTGCATTCTATTTTCTAAATTCTATATTCATTATTCTGTATATTATATTCAAAAATCTGTGTTCTGCATTCCATGTTCTAAATTCTGGGTTCTGTATTGCTTTCCATATTCTATATACTGTGTTCTTCATTCTATATTCTGTATTGTATATTATTTATGCCGTATTATATATTCTGTGTTCTTCATTCTATATTCTGTATTCTATATTCTGCATTCCGTATTCTATATTCTATATTCTGTGTTCTACATTTTATACTCTAAATTCTATATTCAGTATTCTGTATTGTATATTCCAAATTCTGTGTTCTGCATTGTATGTTCTAAACTTTGTGTTCTGTATTCTGTATTCCATATTCTATATTTTGTGTTCTATAGTCTATATTTGGTATTCAATATTCTGCATTCCGTATTCTATATTCTATATCCTGTGTTCTAAATTCTATATTCAGTATTCTGTGTTTTATTTTCTAAATTCTGTGTTCTGCCTTTCATGTTCTAAATTCTGGGTTTTATATTCACTATTGTATATACTACATTCTGTGTGCTACATTCTATATTATAAATTCTATATTCAGTATTCTGTATTCTATATTCTAAATTCTGTGTTTACATTCTATGTTCTAAATTGCATATTCAGTATGCTGTATTCTATATTCTACATTCTGAGTTCTGCTTTCCATGTTCCAAAATCTGGCTTCAATATTTTCCTTGCTATTTTTTTTCTGTTTTCTACATTATATATTCTAAATTATTTATTCAGTATTATGTATTTTATATTCTATATTCTATGTCCTACATAGAATTTTTTAATTGTTTATAAAATATTCCGTATATTAGGTTCTAAATTCTGTGTTCTATATTCTCTTTTCTATTTTCTATATTCTGTGTTCTACATTCTATATTTTATATTTTATATTCAGCATTCTGTATTCTATATTCTAAATTCTGTGTTCTACATTCTATATTCTATATTCTATATTCAGTATAATGTATTCTATATACTAAATTCTGTGTTCTGCATCACATGTTCAACATTCTCGATACTATACTCTCTATTGTATATTCTATATTCTATATACTGTGTTCTACATTCTATATTCTAAAATCTATATTAATTAATGTGTATTCTATAGTCTTAATTCTGTGTTCTGCATTCAAAGTTCTAAATTCTGGGTTCTATATTCTGTTTTCCATATTTTAATACTGTGTTCTACATTCTATATTCTAAATTCTATATTCAGTATTATATATTCTATAATCTAAATTCTGTGTTCTGCATTCCATGTTCTAAATTCTCTATTCTATATTCTGTGTTCCACTTTCTATATTCTTAATTATATATTTTGTATTCAGTATTCTATATTCTAAATTCTGTGTTCTGCATTCCATGTTCTAAATTCTGGTTTCTACATTCTCTATTCTATATTCTATATTGTGTGTTTTTCATTCTAGATTTTACATACAATATTTTGCATTCCGTAAACTATATTCTATATTCTGTGTTCTACATACTATATTCTAAATTCTATATTCAGCATTCCGTATTCTATATTCTAAATTCTCTCTTCTGCATTCCATGTTCTAAATTCTGGTTTCTATATCCTCTTTTCTATATTCTATATCCTGTGTTCCACATTCTATAGTCTAAATCCTATATTCAGCGTTCTGTATTCTATATTCTAAATTATGTGTTCTGCATTCCATATTTAAATTCTGGGTTCTATATTCGGTTTTCCATATTTTATATTCTGTGTTCTACATTCTATATTCTGTATTCTATATTCTGCATTCAGTATTCTGCATTATATATTCTGTGTTCTACCTTCTATTTTCAAAATTCTATATTCAGTATTCTGTATTCTATATTCTAAATTCTGTGTTCTGCATTCCATGTTGTAAATTGTCTTTTCTATGTTCTGTATTCTGTGTTCTTCTTTCTATATTCTAAATTCTATATTTAGTATTTTGTATTCTATATTATTAATTCTGTTCTCTGCATTCAATTTCTAAATTCTGGGTTCTATATTCTCTTTTATATATTCTATATACTGTGTTCTTCATTCTAGATCCTTCATACTAAATTTTGAATTCCGTATTCTATATTCTATATTCTGTGTTCTAAATTCTATATTCTAAATTTTATATTCCGTATTTTGTATTCTATATTCTAAATTCTGTGTTTTGTATTCCATGTTGTATATTCTGGCTTCTATATTCTTTATTCTATATTCTAAATTCTGTGTTCTGCATTCCATGTTGTAAATTCTATATTCAGTATTCTGTATTCTATATTCTATATTCTGTGTTCTGCATTCTATATTCTAAATTCTATATTTGGTATTCTGTATTCTATATTCTTAATTCTGTGATCTGGTTTCCAAGTTCTAAATTCTGGGTTCTATATTCTCTATTCTATATTCTAAATTTTGTGCATTTCATTCTATATTCTACAATCTATATTCTGTATTAGGTATTCTATATTCTTTTTTTCCGTGTTCTACATTCCATATTCTAAATTCTATATGCACTATTCTGTATTCTATATTCTGAATTCTGTGTTCTGCATTCCATGTTCTAAATTCTGGGTTCTATACACTTTATTCTATATTCTATATTCTGTGTTCTACATTCTATATTCTAAATTCCATATTCAGTGTTCTGTATTGTATATTCTAAATTCTGGGTTCTGATTCAATGTACTAAATTCTGGGTTCTACATTCTCTATTCTATTTTCTATATTCTGTGTTTTACATTTTATATTCTAAATTCTATATTCAGTTATCTGTATTCCATATTCTAAATTCTGTGTTCTTCATTCTATATTCAAAATTCTATATTCAGTATTCTGTATTGTATGTTCTAAATACCGTGTTCTGCATTCAATGTTCTAAATTCTGTGTTCTGCATTCCATGTTCTTAGGTCTGGGATCTATAATCTATATTCTATATTCTGTGTTCTACATTCTACATTCTAAATTCTATATTCAGTATTATTTAATCTATATTCTTAATTCTGTCTTCTGCATAGCATGTTCTTTATTCTGGATTCTATATTCTGTATTCTACATTCTATATTCTGTGTTCTACATTCTATATTCTAAATTCTACACTCAGTATTCTTTATTCTATATTCTAAATTCGGTGTTCTACATTCTATATTCTAAATAGTATATTCAGAATTCTGTATTCTATATTCTAAATTCTGTGTTCAGCATTCCATGTTCTGAATTCTGATTTCTGTATTCTGTTTCCATATTTTATATTCTGTGTTCTACATTGTATATTATAAATTCTATGTTCAGTGTTCTGTAATCTATATTCTTAATTCTGTGTTCTGCATTCCATGTTCTAATTTCTCTATTCTATATTTTGTGTTCTACATTCTATATTCTGTATTCAATATTCTGCATTCCGTATTCTAAATTCTATTTCTGTGTTCTACATTCTAAATTCTGGGTTCTGCATTCCATGTTCTAAATTCTGGGTTCTGTATTCTTCTTTCTCTATCCTTTATTCTGTGTTCTGCATTCTCTATTCTACATTCTCTATTCTGTATTCTATATTCTACATTCTGTGTTCTGCATTCAATTTTCTAAATTCTGGTTTCTGTATTCTGTATTCTATAGTCTGTTTTGTACATTCTAAAGTATACATTCTATATTCTGTATTCTGTGCTCTATATTCTAAATTCAGTGTTCTGAATTCTACGTTCTAAACTCTGGGTTCTGTATTCTGTTTTCTATATTCTATATTCTGTGTTATACACTCTATATTCAACAGTCTGTATAATGTATTCTATATACTAAATTCTGTTTTCTGAATTCCATGTTCTAAATAATGTGTTCTGCATTGTGTATTCTATATTCTATAATCTGTGTTTTATTTTCAGTGTTATACATTCTATATTCAGTATTCAATATTCTAAAATGTAAACTCTGTGTTCTGAATTCCATGTTCTAAATTCTGTGTTCTGTAGTCTGTATTCTGAATTCCATATTCTCTTACTACATCCAGTATTCTACATTCTATATTCTGTATTCTGTATACAATATTCCATATACTGTGTTCAACAATGTAAATTCTATATTCTATATTCTGTATTCTGCACTCTATATTCTAAATTCTGTGTTCTGAATTACAACTTGTATAATCAAGTTTCTGCATTCTGTATTCTATATTCTATATTCTGTGTTCTACATTCTGTATTCTACATTGTATATTATGTATTCTGTATACTATATTCTATATTATGCGTTCTGATTTCCATGTTCTAAATTCTGGGTTCTGTATTCCGTAATCTGTATTCAATATTCTGTGTTCTACATTCTGTATTGTACATTCTATATACTGTATTCTATATTATAAATTCTGTGTACAACATTCTATATACCACATAATATTTCGGTATACTTTATTATATATTCTGTGTTCTGAATTCCTTGTTCTAAATTCTGCATACTGCATTCTGTATTCTATATTCTATATTCTGTGTTCTACAGTCTATATTCTACATTCTATTCCTTTATTCTATATTATGTATTGTGTGTTCTGAATTCCATGTTCTGAATCCTGCGTTCTGTATGCTGTATTCCATATTCTGTGTTTTGAATTCTATGTTCTAAATTCTATATTCAGCATTCTGTAATCTAAAGTCTTAATTCTGTGTTCTGCATTCTATGGTCTAAATTCTGGGTTCTGTATTCTGTTTTCCATATTCCATATTCTGTGTTCTATATTCTATATTCTGTATTCTATATTCTGCATTCTGTATTCTATATTCTATACTCTGTGTTCTACATTCTATATTCTGCATACTGTATTCAGTATACTGTATTCTATGTTCTAAATTCTGTGTTCTGCACCCATGTTCTAAATTCTGGGTTCTATATTTTCTTATCTATATTCTATATTCTGTGTTCTATATTCTACATTCTAAATTCTATATTCAGTATTCTGTATTTTATATTCTTTATTAAGTGTTCTACATTCTATATTCTAAGTTCTATATTCAATATTCTGTATTCTATATACTTAATTCTATGTTCTGCATTCCGGGTTCTAAGTTCTGTGTTCTATTCTCTCTAGTATATATTCTATATTTGTTTTCTTCATTCTACATTCTACAAAGTATATTCTGCATTCCGTATTCTATATTCTATATTCTATGTTCTACATTCTATATTCTAAAATATTTATTCAGTTTTCTGAATTCTATATTCTAAATTCCCTGTTCTGCATTCCATTTCTAAATTCTGGTTGCTATATTCTCTATTCTATATTCTATATTTTGTGTTCTTCATTCTATATTCTACCTTCTTTATTCTGCATTCCGTATTTTATATTCTATATTCTGTGTTCTATTTCTATATTCTAAATTCTATATTCACTATTTTGTATTCTATATTATAATTTTTGTGATCTGCATTCCATGTTCTAAATTCTGTGTTCTATATTCTTTTTTCCATATTCTAGATTCAGTGTTCTATATTCTATATTCTGTATTCTGTATTCTGCATTCCGTATTCTACAATGTATATTCTGTGTTCTAAATTTTATTTTCCAAATTCTATATGTAGTATTCTGTATTGTATATTCTATATGCTGTTTTCTAAATTCATATTCTAAATTCTATATTCTTTATTCTAAATTCTGTGTTCTGCATACCGTGTTCAAAATTCTGTGTTCTATATTCTCTATTCTGTATTCTATAATTTGTGTTCTTCATTCTATATTCTATATCCTATATTCTGCATTCAGTTGTCTATATTGTATATTCTGTGTTCTACATTCTATATTCTAAATTCTATATTCAGTATTCTGTTTTATATATTCTAAATTCTGTGTTCTGTATTCTATGTTCTAAATTCTGGCTTCTATATTCTCCAGTCTTTATTCTATATTTTGTGAAATCCATTCTTATTTCTACATTCTTTATTCTGCATTCCATATTCTATATTATATATTCTGTGTTCTACATTCTATATTCTAAATTCTATATTCCTTATTCCGTAGTATATATTCTATATTCTATGTTCTGCATTGCATATTCTAAATTCTACATTCAGAATTCTGTATTCTAAATACTAAATTCTGTGTTCTGCATTTCATGTTCTAAATTCTGTGTTCTATATTCTCTTTTCTATATTCTATATTCTGTGTCCTTCATTCAATATTCTAAATTCTATATTCAGTATTCTCTATTCTATATTCTAAATTCTGTGTTCTGCATACCATGTTCGTATTTCGGGATTCTGTATTCTGTTTCCATATTTTCCATTCTGTGTTTTAAATTCTATATTCTGTATAATATATTCTGCATTATGTATTCAATATTGTATATTTTGTGTTCTACATTCTATATTCTAAATTTTATAATCTATATTCTAAATTCTGTGTTCTTTATTCCGTGTTCTTAATTCTGGGTTCTATAATCTCTTTTCTATATTCTATATTCTGTGTTCGACATTCAATATTCTTAATTCTATATTTAGTGTTCTCAATTCTATATTCAAAATTCTGTGTTCTACATGCTATATTCTAAATTCTATATTCTATATTCAAAATTCTTTATTCTTCATTCCGTGTTCTAAATTCTGGGTTCTATATTCTCTATTCTATATTCTATATTCTATATTCTGTGTTCTTCATTCTATATTCTACATTCTATATTCTGCATTCCGTATTCTATATTCTATATACTGTGTTCTACATTCTTTATTCAAAATTCTATATTCATTATCCTGTATTCTATATTCTAAATTCTGTGCTTTGAATTCCATGTTCTAAATTCTGGGTTCTATATTCTCTATTATATATTCTATATTTTTTGTTCTTCATTCTATATTGTACGTTCTATATTCTGCATTCCGTGTTATATATTCTATATTATGTTTTCTACATTCTATATTCAGTATTCTGTATTCTATAATCTAAATTCTGTGTTCTGATTCAATTTTTAAATTCTGGGTTCTAAATTCTCTTTTATATATTCTATATTTTGTGTTCTTAGTTCTTTATTCTGCATTCTATATTCTGCATTCTGTATTTATGTTCTATATTCTGTGTTCTACATCTACTTTCTAAATTCTATATTCTGTATTCTGTATTCAATATTCTACATTCTGTGTTCTGCATTCTATTTTCTAAATTCTGGGTTCTGTATTCTGTTTTCCATATTCTATATTCTGTGTTCTATATTCTATATTCTATATTCTATATTCTGCATTCCGTATTCTATACTCTATATTCTGTGTTCTTCATTCTATTATCCAAATTCTATATTCAGTATTCTGTATTCTATATTCTAAATTCTGTGTTCTGCATTCCATGTTGTAAATACTGGGTTGTCTATTCTGTTTTCCATATTGTATAATCTGTGTTCTACATTCTATATTCTGTATTCTATATTCTGCATTCCGTATTCCATATTCTATATTCTGTGTTTTACATTCTATATTCTAAATTCTATCTTCTGTATTTCGTATTCTATATTCTGAACTCTGTGTTCTACTTTCTATATTTTAAATTCTTTATTCAGTGGTCTGTATTCTATATTCTAAATTCTGTGTTCTGCATTACATGCTCTAAATTTTGGCTTCTATATTCTCTATTCTATATTCTATATGCTGTGTTCTACATTCTATATTCTGAATTGTATATTGAGGTTTCTGTATTCTATATTCTAAATTCTGTGTCCTGCATTCCATTTTCTAAATTCTGGTTTCTATATTCTCTATTCTATTTTCTGAGTTGTATATTCTATATTCTAAATTCTATATTCAGTATTCTGATTTCTATATTCTAAATTTTGTGTTCTACATCCGTGTTCTAAATTCTGGGTTCTATATTCTCTATTCTATATTCTATACATTGTGTTCTTCATTCCATATTCTACATTCCATATTCTGCATTCCGTATTCTATATTCTATATTCTGTGTTCTACATTCTATATTCTAAAAACTATATTCAGTCTTCTGTATTGTATATTCTAAATTCTTTGTTCTTCACTCCATTTCTTAATTCTGGGTTCTATATTCTCTATTCATTTCTATATTTTTTGTTTACATTCTATATTGTACGTTCTATATTCTGCGTTCCGTGTTTTATATTCTATATTATGTTTTCAACATTCTATATTCTAAATTCTATATTCAGTATTCTGAATTCTATATTCTAAATTCTGTGTTCTGCATTCCATGTTCTAAATTCTGGGTTCTATATTTTCTATACTATATTGCATATTCTGTGTTCTATATTGTATATTCTAAATTCTATATTCATTATTCTGTATTCTATATTCTTAATTCTGTGTTCTACATTCTATATTCTAAATTCTATATTCAGTATTCTGTATTCTATATTCTTAATTATCTGTTCTCCATTCCATGTTCTAAGTTCTCTGTCCTATACTCTCTATTATATATTCTATATTTGTGTTCTTCTTTCTATATTCTACATAGTATATTCTGCATTCCGTTTCCTATATTCTATATTCTATGTTCTACATTCTAAATTCTAAAATCTATATTCAGTATACTGTATTCTATAGTTTAAATTCTCTGTTCTGCATTCCATTTCTATATTGCAGTTTCTATATTCTCTATTCTATATTATATATTTGGGTCGTTCATTCTATATTCTACATCCTATATTCTGCCATCCGTATTTTATATTCTATATTGTTTGTTCTATATTCTATATTCTAAATTCTATATTCAGTATTTTGTATTCTATATTCTAATTTGTGTGTTCTGCATTCCATGTACTATATTCTGGGTTCTCTATTCTCTATTCTCTATTCTGTGTTTACATTCTATATTCTAAATTCTATATTCAGTATTCTGTATTCTATATTCTAAATTCAGTGTTCTGCTTTCCTTTTTATAAATTCTGTATTCAGTACTGTGCATTCTATATTCTAAATTCTGTGTTCTGCATTCTATTTTCTAAATTCTAAATTCATTATTCTGTATATTATATTCTAAAATCTGTGTTCTGCATTCCATGTTCTAAATTCTGGGTTCTGTATTGTTTTCCATATTCTATATACTGTGTTCTTCATTCTATATTCTGTATTGTATATTATTTATGCCGTATTATATATTCTGTGTTCTTCATTCTATATTCTGTATTCTATATTCTGCATTCCGTATTCTATATTCTATATACTGTGTTCTACATTTTATACTCTAAATTCTATATTCAGTATTCTGTATTGTATATTCCAAATTCTGTGTTCTGCATTGTATGTTCTAAACTTTGGGTTCTGTGTTCTGTATTCCATATTCTATATTTTGTATTCTATAGTCTATATTTGGTATTCAATATTCTGCATTCCGTAATCTATATTCTATATCCTGTGTTCTAAATTCTATATTCAGTATTCTGTGTTTTATTTTCTAAATTCTGTGTTCTGCATTCCATGTTCTAAATTCTGGGTTTTATATTCACTATTGTATATACTACATTCTGTGTGCTACATTCTATATTATAAATTCTATATTCAGTATTCTGTATTCTATATTCTAAATTCTGTGTTTACATTCTATGTCCTAAATTGCATATTCAGTATGCTGTATTCTATATTCGAAATTCTGAGTTCTGCTTTCCATGTTCCAAAATCTGGCTTCAATATTTTACTTGCTATATTTTTTCTGTTTTCTACATTATATATTCTAAATTATTTATTCAGTATTATGTATTTTATATTCTATATTCTATGTCCTACATAGAATTTTTTAATTGTTTATAAAATATTCCGTATATTATGTTCTAAATTCTGTGTTCTATATTCTGTTTTCTATTTTCTATATTCTGTGTTCTACATTCTATATTTTAAATTTTATATTCAGCATTCTGTATTCTATATTCTAAATTCTGTGTTCTACATTCTATATTCTATATTCTATATTCAGTATAATGTATTCTATATACTAAATTCTGTGTTCTGCATCACATGTTCAAAATTCTCGATACTATACTCTCTATTGTATATTCTATATTCTATATACTGTGTTCTACCTTCTATATTCTAAAATCTATATTAATTAATGTGTATTCTATAGTCTTAATTCTGTGTTCTGCATTCAAAGTTCTAAATTCTGGGTTCTATATTCTGTTTTCCATATTTTAATACTGTGTTCTACATTCTATATTCTAAATTCTATATTCAGTATTATATATTCTATAATCTAAATTCTGTGTTCTGCATTCCATGTTCTAAATTCTCTATTCTATATTCTGTGTTCCACTTTCTATATTCTTAATTATATATTTTGTATTCAGTATTCTATATTCTAAATTCTGTGTTCTGCATTCCATGTTCTAAATTCTGGTTTCTACATTCTCTATTCTATATTCTATATTGTGTGTTTTTCATTCTAGATTTTACATACAATATTTTGCATTCCGTAAACTATATTCTATATTCTGTGTTCTACATACTATATTCTAAATTCTATATTCAGCATTCCGTATTCTATATTCTAAATTCTCTCTTCTGCATTCCATGTTCTAAATTCTGGTTTCTATATCCTCTTTTCTATATTCTATATCCTGTGTTCCACATTCTATAGTCTAAATCCTATATTCAGCGTTCTGTATTCTATATTCTAAATTATGTGTTCTGCATTCCATATTTAAATTCTGGGTTCTATATTCGGTTTTCCATATTTTATATTCTGTGTTCTACATTCTATATTCTGTATTCTATATTCTGCATTCAGTATTCTGCATTATATATTCTGTGTTCTACCTTCTATTTTCAAAATTCTATATTCAGTATTCTGTATTCTATATTCTAAATTCTGTGTTCTGCATTCCATGTTGTAAATTGTCTTTTCTATGTTCTGTATTCTGTGTTCTTCTTTCTATATTCTAAATTCTATATTTAGTATTTTGTATTCTATATTATTAATTCTGTTCTCTGCATTCAATTTCTAAATTCTGGGTTCTATATTCTCTTTTATATATTCTATATACTGTGTTCTTCATTCTAGATCCTTCATACTAAATTTTGAATTCCGTATTCTATATTCTATATTCTGTGTTCTAAATTCTATATTCTGTATACTATATCCTGCATTCCGTATTCTATATTCTATATTCTGTGTTCTACATTCTTTATTCTAAATTCTATATGCAGTAATCTGTATACTATATTCTAAATTCTGTGTTATACATCCCATGTTCTAAATTCTGGTTTCTATATTCTGTTTTCCATATTTTGTATTCTGTGTTCTAAATTCTATATTCTGTATTCTATAATCTGCATTCCGTATTCTCCATTATTTATTCTGGGTTTTTCCTTCTATATTCCAAATTCTATATTCAGTATTCTGTATACTATATTGTAAATTCTGTATTCTGCATTCCATTTTCTATATTCTTGCTTCTACATACTTTATTCTATAATCTAAATTCTGTGTTCTGCATTCCATGTTGTAAATTCTATATTCAGTATTCTCTATTCTATATTCTAAATTCTGTGTTCTGCATTCTATATTTTAAATTATATATTCAGTATTCTGTATACTATATTCTAAATTCTGTGTTCTGCATCCAATGTTCTAAATTCTGGGTTCTGTATTCTGTTTCCATAATCTATATTCTGTGCTCAAAATTGTATATTCTGTATACTATATTCTGCATTCCGTATTCTATATTCTATATTCGGTGTTCTATATTCTATATTCTAAATTCTATATTCAGTAATCTGTATACTATATTCTAAATATGTGTTCTGCATTCCATGTTCTAAATTCTCTATTCTATATTCTATATTCTTGTTAAAGTTTCTATATTCTGAATTCTATATTCAGTACTCTGTATTCTATATTTTATATTCTGTGTTCTGCATTCCATGTTCTCAATTCTATATTCAGTAATCTGTATTCTATATTCTTAATTCTGTGTTCTGCATTCCATGTTCTAAATTCTGTTTTATGTATTCTTTTTTCCATATTCTATATTCTGTTTTCTACATTCAATATTCTGTATTCTATATTCTGCTTTCCGTATTCTATATTCAATATTCTGTGTTCTACATTCTATATTCTAAATTCTATATTCAGTATTCCGTATGCTATATTCTAAATTCTGTGTTCTCTTTTCCATGTTTTGAATTCTGGATTCTATATTCTCTATTCTACATTCTATATTCTGTGTTCTACACTCTATATTCTAAATTCTATATTTAGCATTCTTTATTCTATATTCTAAATACTGTGTTCTACATTCTATATTCTAAATTGTATATTCAGTATTCAGTATTCTATATTCGAAATTCTGAGTTCTGATTTCCATGTTCCAAAATCTGGCTTAAATATTCTCTTAGCTCTATTTTTTCTTGTGTTTTTTACATTGTATATTCAAAATTATATTTTCAGAATTATGTATACTTTATTCTATATTCCGTGTTCTACATTCAATTATTTTTAATTGTTTATTAAGTATTCTGTATACTATATTCTAAATTCTGTGTTAAGCATTCAATGTTGTAAATTCTGGGTTCTATAATCTCTTTTCTATATTCTATATTCTGTGTTCTATATTGTATATTCTTAATTCTATATTCAGCATTCTGTATTCTATATTCTAAATTTTGTGTTCTTCATTCTTTATTCTAAATTCTATATTCAGTATTATGTATTCTATAATCTAAATTATCTGTTCTGCATTCCATGTTCTAAATTCTTTATTCTTTATTCTATATTCTGTGTTCTTCTTTCTATATTCTAAATTGTATATTCAGTATTCTGAGTTCTATATTCTAAATTCTGACTTCTACATTCTATATTCTAAATTGTATATTCAGTATTCTGTATTCTATATTCTAAATTCTGAGTTCTGATTTCCATGTTCCATAATCCGGCTTCAATATTCTCTAAGCTATAGTTTTTATTCTGTTTTCTACATTCTATATTCTAAATTATATATTCAGTATTATGTATTTTATATTCTATATTCTGTGCTCTACATTCAATTTTTTATTTGTTTATTAAGTACTTTGTATACTATATTCTAAATTCTGTGTTCTACAATACATGATCTAAATTCTGGGTTCTATATTCTCTTTTCTATTTTCTATATTCTGAGTACTACATTCTATATTCTAAATCCTATATACATCTTTCTGTATTCTATATTCTAAATTTTGTGTTCTACATTCTATATCCTAAATTTTATATTCAGTATAATGTATTCTATAATCTAAATTCTGAGTTCTGCATTCCATGTTCTAAATTCTGGGTTCTTTAAACTATATTATATATTCTATATACTGTGTTCTGCTTTCTATATTCTAAATACTATTTGAGCTTTCTGTATTCTATGTTATAATTTCTGTGTTCTTCATTCTATATTATAAATATTATATTCAGTATTATGTAATCTATATTCTTAATTCTGTGTTCTGCATAGCATGTTCTTAATTCTGGATTCTATATTCTGTATTCTACATTCTATATTCTGTGTTCCACATTCTATATTCTTAATTCTACATTCAGTATTCTTTATTCTATAATCTAAATACTGTGTTCTACATTCTATATTCTACATTGTATATTCAGTATTCTGTATTCTATATTCTAAATTCTGAGTTCTGCTTTCCATTTTCCAAAATCTGGCTTCAATATTCTCTAAGTTATATTTTTTTTTCTGTTTTCTACATTCAATAATCTAAATTATACATTCAGTGTTATGTATCCTATATTCTATAGTCTGTGTTCTACATTCAATTTTAAATTGTTTATTAAGTATTCTGTATACTATATTCTAAATTCTCTGTTCTGCAATCCATGTTCTAAATTCTGGGTTCTATATCCTATTTTCTATTTTCTACATTCTGTGTTCTACATTCTATATTCTAAATTCTATATTCAGCATTCTGTATTCAATATTCTAAATTTTGTGTTCTACATTCTATACTGTAAAGTCTATATTCAATATTCTGTATTATATATTCTTAATTATGTGTTCTGCATTCCATGTTCTAATCTCTATATTCAGTATTCTGTATTCTATATTCTAAATACTGTGTTCTGCATTCCATGCTCTAAATTCTATATTCAGCATTCTGTATTCTATATTCAATATTCTGTGTTCTACATTCTATATTCTAAATTCTATATTCAGTATTCCGTATGCTATTTCTAAATTCTGTGTTCTTCATTCCATGTTTTAATTTCTGGGTTCTATAATCTATATTCTATATTCTATACTCTGTGTTCTACATCGTATATTCTAAACTCTTTATTCAGCTTTCTTTATTCTACATTATATATTCTGTTTTCTGCATTATATATTCAAAATCCTACATTCAGTATACTGTATTTATTTTCGAAATTCTGTGTTCTGCATTCCATGTTCTAAGTTCTGGCTTCTATATTCTCTATTCTATATTCTATAATTTGCGTACTTCATACTATATTCTACAAACTATATTTTGCATTCCGTATTCTATATTCTACATTCTGTGTTCTACATTCTATATTCTCATTTCTATATTCAGTATTCTGTATTCTATATCCTAAATTCTGTGTTCTGCATTCCATGTTCAAAATTCTGTTTTCAATATTCTTTATTCTATATTCTATATTCTGTGTTATACATTCTATATTCTTAATTCTTTATTCAGCATTCTGTATTCTATATACTAAATTCTGTGTTCTGCTTTCCATTTTCTAAATTCTGGCTTGTCTATTCTCTATTCTATATTGTATATTTTGTGTTTTAATTATATATTCTACATTCTATATTCTGCATTCCGTATTCTATATTCTTTATACTGTGTTCTACATTCTATATTCTAAATTCTATATTCAGTATTCAGTATTCTATATTCTAAATTCTGTGTTCTGCATTCCATGTTCAAATTTCTCGGTTCAATATTCTTTATTCTATATTCTGTGTTCTGTTTTCTACATTCTATATTCTAAACACTATATTCAGGTTTCTGTATTCTAGATTATAAATTCTGCGTTCTACATTCTATATTCTAAATTCTATATTCAGTATTATTTAATCTTAATTCTATTTTCTGTGTTCTGCATACCATGTTCTTAATTCTGGTTTCTATATTCTGTATTCTACATTCTATATTCTCTGTTCTATATTCTATATTCTAAATTCTATTTTCAGTAATCTTTACTCTATATTCTAAATTCTGTGTTCTACATTCAATATTCTTAATTGTGTATTCAGTATTCTGTATTCTATATTCTAAATTCTGAGTTCTGATTTCCATGTTCCAAATTCAGGCTTCAATATACTATAAGCTTTATTTTTTATTTTGTTTTCTACATTCAATATTCTAAATTATATATTCAGTATTATGTATTTTATATTCTATATTCTGTGTTCTACATTCAATTTTTTAATTTTTATTATGTATTCTGAATTCTATATTCTTAATTCTGTGTTCTGCATTCTATGTTCTCAATTCTATGTTCAGTATACTGTATTATATATTCTAAATTCTGTGTTCTGCATTAAAAATTCTAAATTCTGTTTCCTGTATTCTTTTTTCCATATTCTATATTCTGTTTTCTACATTCTATATTCTGTATGCTATATTCAGCATTCCGTATGCTCTATTCTAAATTCTGTGTTCTGCATTCCATGTTCTAAATTCTGGGATCTATATTCTATATTCTGTATTCTATACTCTGTGTTCTTCATTCTATATTCTAAATACTATATTCAGCTTTCTGTATTCTATATTATAAATTCTGTGTTCTACATTCTAAAATCTAAATTGTATATTCTGTGTTATTTAAACTGTATTCTAAATTCTGTGTTCTGCATAGCATGTTCTTTATACTGGATTCTATATTCTGTATTCTACATTCTATATTCCGTGTTCTACATTCTAAATTCTACATTCTATATTCAGTATTCTGTATTCTATATTCTAAATTCTGTGTTCTGTATTCCATGTTCTAAATTCAGAGTTCTATATTCTCTATTCTATATTCTAAATTTTGTGTTTTTAATTCTATATTCTACAATCTACATTCTGTATTAGTTATTCTATATTGTATCTTCTGGGTTATACATTCTATATTCTAATTTCTGTATTCAGTATTCTCTATTCTATATTCTATATTCTGTGTTCTGAATTCCATGTTCTAGATTCTGGGTTGTGTATTCTCATTTCCATATTCTATATTCTATTTTCTATATTCTATATTCTGTACTCTATATTCTACATTCCGTATTCTATATTCTATATTCTATGTTCTACATTATTTATTCTAAATTCTCTATTCAGTATTCTGTATTGTATATTCTAAATTCTGTGTTCTGCATTCCATGTTCAAAATTCAGGGTTCAATATTCTTTATTCTATATTCTATATTCTATGTTCTACATTCTATATTCTACATTCTATATTCAGCTTTCTGTATTCTATATTCAAAATTCTGTGTTCTGCATTCCATGTTCAAAATTCCATATTCAGTATTCTGTTTTCTATATACGAAATTGTGTGTTCTGCATGCCATGTTCTATATTCTGGCTTCTATATTCTCTATTCTATAATGTATATTTTGTTTTTTCATTATATATTCTACATTCTATATTCTGCATTCCGTATTCTATATTCTTTATACTGTGTTCAACATTCTATATTCTAAATTCTATATTCAGTATTCTGTATTCTATATTCTAAATTCTGTGTTCTGCATTCCATGTTCAAAATTCTGGGTTCAATATTCTTTATTCTATATTCTATATTCTGTGTTGTACATTCTATATTCTAAATTCTATATTCAGCTTTCTGTATTCTATATACTAAATTCTGTGTTCTGCATTCCATGTTCAAAATTCTATATTCAGTATTCTGTGTTCTATATACGAAATTCGGTGTTCTGCATTCCATGTCCTATATTCTGGGTTCTTTATTTTCTATTCTGTATTCTGTGTTCTGCATTCTATATTCTAAATTCTATATTCAGTATTCTGTATTCTTCATTCTAAATTCTGTGCTTTGAATTTCATGTTCTAAATCCTGGGTTCTATATTCTCTATTCTGTATTCTAAATTTTGTGTCTTCATTCTATATTCTACAATCTATATTGTGTATTAGGTACTCTATATTCTATATTCTGTCTTCTACATTCCATATTCTAAATTCTATATGCACTATTCTATATTCCATATTCTAAATATTGTGTTCTGCATTCCATGTTCTAAATTCGGAGTTCTATATTCTCTTTTATATTTTCTATATTCTGTGTTCTATATTCTATATTTAAATTCTATATTCATCATTCTGTATTCTATATTCTAAATTCTGTGTTCCGCATTCTATATTCTAAATTCTATATTCTATATTATATATTCTATTTTCTACTTTCTATATACTAAATTCTATATTCAGTATTCTGTATTCTATATTCTAAATTCTGTGTTCTGCATGCCATGTTCTAATTTCTGGCTTCTATATTCTCTATTATATATTGTATATTTTGTGTTTTCATTATATATTCTAATTCTATATTCTGCATTCCGTATTCTATAATCTTTACACTGTGTTCTGCACACTATATTCTAAATTCTGTATTCAGTATTCTGTATTCTATATTCTAAATTCTGTGTTATGCATTCCATGTTCAAAATTCAGGGTTCAATATTCTTTATTCTATATTCTATATTCTATGTTCTACATTTTATATTCTACATTCTATATTCAGCTTTCTGTTTTCTATATTCAAAATTCTGTGTTCTGCATTCCATGTTCAAAATTCTATATTCAGTATTCTGTTTTCTATATACGAAATACTGTTTTCTGCATTACATGTTCTAAATTCTGGGTTCTGTATTCTCTATTCTATATTCTGTGTTCTGCATTCTATATTCTAAATTCTATATTCAGTTTTCTGTATTCTACATTCTAAATTCTGTGTTTTGAATTCCATGTTCTCAATTCTGGGTTGTATATTCTTTATTCTATATTCTAAATTTTGTGTTCTTCATTCTATATTCTACAATCTATATTCTGTTTTAGGTATTCTATATTCTATATTCTGTGTTCTACATTCCATAATCTAAATACTATATTCAGCTTTCTGTATTCTATATTATAAATTCTGTGTTCTACATTATATATTCTAAATTCTATACTCAGTATTATGTAATCTATATTCTAAATTCTATGTTCTATATTCCATGATCTAATTTCTGAGTTGTACATTCTCTATTCTATATTCTATATTTTGTATTCTTCATTCTATATTCTACATTCTATATTCTGCATTCCGTATTCTATATTCTCTTTTCTGTGTTTTACGTTCTATATTCAAATTTCTATATTCAGTATTCTGTAATCTATATTCTAAATTCTGTGTTCTGCATTCTATATTCTAAATTGTATATACACTATTCTGAATTGTGTATTCTAAATTCTCTGTTCTGCATCCATGTTCTGAATTCTGGCTTCTATATTCTCTATTCTATATTCTAAATTTTGTGTTATTCATTCTATATTCTATATTCTATATCCTTCATTCCGTAAAGTATATTCTATATTCTGATTTCTACATTCTATATTCTTAATTCTATATTCAGTAATCTGCATTCAATATTCTAAAATCTGTGTTCTGTATACCATGTTCTAATTTCTATATTCTATATTCTATAATCTGTGTTCTACATTCTATATTCTTAATTCTATATTCAGTATACTTTGTTCTATATTCTAAATTCTGTGTTCTGAATTCCATGTTCTAAATTCTATGTTCTTAATCCTATATTCTTTATTCTGTATTCTATATTTTAAATTCTGTGTTCTGCATTCCATGTTTTAAATTCTGGGTTCTGTATTCTGTTATCCATATTCTATATTCTGTGTTCTATATTCTATATCTGTATTTTATATTCTACATTCCATATTCTATTTTCTTTATTCTGCGATATACATTCAATATTCTAAATTCTATATTCAATATTCTGTATTCTATATTCTATATTCCGTGTTCTACATTCTATATTCTTAATTCTATATTCACTATTCTATATTCTATATTCTAAATTCAGTTTTCTACATTCTATATTCTTAATTCTATATTCAGTATTCTGTATTCTATATTCTAAATTCTGTGTTCTGAATTCCATGTTCTAAATTCTGTGTTCTATATTCTCTATTCTATATTCTAAATTTTGTGTTTTAATTGTATATTCTGGAATCTACATTCTGTATTAGTTATTCTATATTCTATATTCTGTGTTATACATTGTATATTATAAATCCTATATACAGTATTCTGTATTCTATATTCTAAATTCTGTGTTCTGCATTCCATGTTCTAAATTCTGGTTTGTGTATTCTATTTTCCATATTCTGTATTCTGTGTTCTATATTCTATATTCTAAATTCTATATTCAGCTTTCTGTATTCTATATTATAAATTATGTGTTCTACATTCTATAATCTAAATTCTTTTTTCAGTATTATTTAATCTATATTTTAAATTCTGTGTTCTGCATAGCATGTTCTTTATACTGGATTTTATTCTCTGCATTCTACATTCTATATTCCGTGTTCTACATTCTATATTCTTAATTCTATATTCATTATTCTGTATTCTATATTCTAATTTCTTTTTTCTACATTATGAATTCTAAATTCTATATTCAGTATTCTGTATTCTATATTCTACATTCTGTGTTCGGAATTCCATGTTCTAAATTCTGGGTTCTACATTTTCTATTCTATATTCTATATTCCGTGTTCTACATTCTATATTCTAAATTCTATATTCACTATTCTTTATTCTATATTCTAAATTCAGTTTTCTACATTCTATATTCTTAATTCTATATTCAGTATTCTGCATTCTATATTCTAAAATCTGTGTTCTGTATACCATGTTCTAATTTCTATATTCTATATTCTATAATCTGTGTTCTACATTCTATATTCTTAATTCTATATTCAGTATACTTTTTCTATATTCTAAATTCTGTGTTCTGAATTCCATGTTCTAAATTCTATGTTCTTAATCCTATATTCTTTATTCTGTATTCTATATTTTAAATTCTGTGTTCTGCATTCCATGTTTTAAATTCTGGGTTCTGTATTCTGTTATCCATATTCTATATTCTGTGTTCTATATTCTATATCTGTATTTTATATTCTACATTCCGTATTCTATTTTCTTTATTCTGCGATATACATTCTATATTCTAAATTCTATATTCAGTATTCTGTATTCTATATTCTATATTCCGTGTTCTACATTCTATATTCTTAATTCTATATTCACTATTCTATATTCTATATTCTAAATTCAGTTTTCTACATTCTATATTCTTAATTCTATATTCAGTATTCTGTATTCTATATTCTAAATTCTGTGTTCTGAATTCCATGTTCTAAATTCTGTGTTCTATATTCTCTATTCTATATTCTAAATTTTGTGTTTTAATTGTATATTCTGCAATCTACATTCTGTATTAGTTATTCTATATTCTATATTCTGTGTTATACATTGTATATTATAAATTCTATATACAGTATTCTGTATTCTATATTCTAAATTCTGTGTTCTGCATTCCATGTTCTAAATTCTGGTTTGTGTATTCTATTTTCCATATTCTGTATTCTGTGTTCTATATTCTATATTCTAAATTCTATATTCAGCTTTCTGTATTATATATTGTAAATTATGTGTTCTACATTCTATAATCTAAATTCTTTTTTCAGTATTATTTAATCTATATTTTAAATTCTGTGTTCTGCATAGCATGTTCTTTATACTGGATTTTATTCTCTGCATTCTACATTCTATATTCCGTGTTCTACATTCTATATTCTTAATTCTATATTCATTATTCTGTATTCTATATTCTAATTTCTTTTTTCTACATTATGAATTCTAAATTCTATATTCAGTATTCTGTATTCTATATTCTACATTCTGTGTTCGGAATTCCATGTTCTAAATTCTGGGTTCTACATTTTCTATTCTATATTCTATATTCCGTGTTCTACATTCTATATTCTAAATTCTATATTCACTATTCTTTATTCTATATTCTAAATTCAGTTTTCTACATTCTATATTCTTAATTCTATATTCAGTATTCTGCATTCTATATTCTAAAATCTGTGTTCTGTATACCATGTTCTAATTTCTATATTGTATATTCTATAATCTGTGTTCTACATTCTATATTCTTAATTCTATATTCAGTATACTTTTTCTATATTCTAAATTCTGTGTTCTGAATTCCATGTTCTAAATTCTATGTTCTTAATCCAATATTCTTTATTCTGTATTCTATATTTTAAATTCTGTGTTCTGCATTCCATGTTTTAAATTCTGGGTTCTGTATTCTGTTATCCATATTCTATATTCTGTGTTCTATATTCTATATCTGTATTTTATATTCTACATTCCGTAATCTATTTTCTTTATTCTGCGATATACATTCTATATTCTAAATTCTATATTCAGTATTCTGTATTCTATATTCTATATTCCGTGTTCTACATTCTATATTCTTATTTCTATATTCACTATTCTATATTCTATATTCTAAATTCAGTTTTCTACATTCTATATTCTTAATTCTATATTCAGTATTCTGTATTCTATATTCTAAATTCTGTGTTCTGAATTCCATGTTCTAAATTCTGTGTTCTATATTCTCTATTCTATATTCTAAATTTTGTGTTTTAATTGTATATTCTGCAATCTACATTCTGTATTAGTTATTCTATATTCTATATTCTGTGTTATACATTGTATATTATAAATTCTATATACAGTATTCTGTATTCTATATTCTAAATTCTGTGTTCTGCATTCCATGTTCTAAATTCTGGTTTGTGTATTCTATTTTCCATATTCTGTATTCTGTGTTCTATATTCTATATTCTAAATTCTATATTCAGCTTTCTGTATTATATATTGTAAATTATGTGTTCTACATTCTATAATCTAAATTCTTTTTTCAGTATTATTTAATCTATATTTTAAATTCTGTGTTCTGCATAGCATGTTCTTTATAATGGTTTTTATTCTCTGCATTCTACATTCTATATTCCGTGTTCTACATTCTATATTCTTAATTCTATATTCATTATTCTGTATTCTATATTCTAATTTCTTTTTTCTACATTATGAATTCTAAATTCTATATTCAGTATTCTGTATTCTATATTCTACATTCTGTGTTCGGAATTCCATGTTCTAAATTCTGGGTTCTACATTTTCTATTCTATATTCTATATTCCGTGTTCTACATTCTATATTCTAAATTCTATATTCACTATTCTTTATTCTATATTCTAAATTCAGTTTTCTACATTCTATATTCTTAATTCTATTTTCAGTATTCTGTATTCTATATTCTAAATTCTGTGTTCTGAATTCCATGTTCTAAATTCTGTGTTCTATATTCTCTATTCTATATTCTAAATTTTGTGTTTTTAATTGTATATTCTGCAATCTATATTCTGTATTAGTTATTCTATATTCTATATTCTGTGTTATACATTGTATATTATAAATTCTATATTCAGTATTCTGTATTCTATATTCTAACTTCTGTGATCTGTATTCCATGTTCTAAATTCTGGGTTCTTTATTCTATATTCTCTATTCTAAATTTTGTGTTTTTAATTTTGTATTTTACAATTTATATTCTGTATTAGGTATTCTATATTCTATATTCTGTGTTATACATTCAATATTCTAAATTCTATATTCAGTATTCTGTATTCTATACTCTATATTCTGTGTTCTGCATTCCATGTTCTAAATTCTGGGTTTTGTATTCTGATTTCCTTATTCTATATTCTGTGCTCTATATTCTATATTCTGTATTCTATATTCTACATTCCGTATTCTATATTGTATATTCTGTGTTCTATATTCTATATTTTAAATTCTATATTCAGTATTCTGTATTCTATATTCTAAATTCTGTGTTCTGCATGCCATGTTCTAAATTCTGGCTTCTATATTCTCTATTTTATATTGTATATTTTGTTTTTCATTATATATTCTACATTCTAAATTCTGCATTACTTATACTATATTCTTTATACTGTGTTCAACATTCTATATTCTAAATTCTATATTCAGTATTCTGTATTCTATATTCTAAATTCTGTGTTCTGCATTCCATGTTCAAAACTCTGGGTTCAATATTCTTTATTCTATATTCTATATTCTGTGTTCTACATTCTATATTCTAAATTCTATATTCAGCTTTCTGTATTCTATGTACTAAATTCTGTGTTCTGCATTCCATGTTCAAAATTCTATATTCAGTATTCTTTGTTCTATATACGAAATTCTGTGTTCTGCATTCCATGTCCTATATTCTGGGTTCTGTATTCTCTATTGTATATTCTGTGTTCTGCATTCTATATTCTAAATTCTATATTCAGTATTCTGTATTCTTCATTCTAAATTCTGTGTTTTGAATTCCATGTTCTAAATCC